>NC_026478.1:1589311-1772929 GCF_000328475.2 Mycosarcoma maydis
ACGATAAAACCAATGTGGAAAGGCAAATGCCAGCAGCGAGACTGGGGGCAGCGCAGCACGTTGAAACACTGACTCGTTCGTGGATCCAACCTCACGCGGGGGGGGGGGGGGAACGTACTGCTTTCAAGACACTTGATGAAATCCTTGCTTTGCTGCTCGCAGCTAGCGCCCACCGTCTGCTGCTGTCCGGGGTAGGCACCCTGGTTGTACGCTTGAGGCGGCTGCTGAGCCTGTTCGGCGGGTGCAGAGCTGCTGCCACCGAAGAGCATGTTAGACAAACCGTGGCCGACGGTAGATCCAACAGCGACACCAGCAGCGGTGGAAGCCATCTGACCGAACAAACCGGGACCTCGAGACTGCTGCTGTGCCGCCATGGGTGGCTGCTGTGCGTACGCCTGAGGAGGCTGCTGGTAGTGCTGCTGCTGTTGCTGGTGAGGCGCGGCCATTGTGTGTGCACCACGCGAACCCGCGGGTGCGGATCGCGACGCACCAGAAGATCGACTTGAACGAGGCATGACAGCTGTTTATGTGTGCGTTGAGGGTGCAGGAAGTTGTTGTTGTTGCGGTCAAGAAGCACGGTACGAGCTTGTTGCACCAGCATTTCCAAGCTTCTCAGTCGTGACGGTGCTGAGCCGAAGCTCCTCGAATCGTGTCTGGCAAATCCGGCAGAAAACGTGCCACCAATCGGACTGAGCCGAATTTGAGTGAGAATCGTGAATCTATATCGAGATCCCGATCTGTCCGATTTATTAAGTGGACGGGCACGTTTCGATCACACACAGCTCAACCGCCCTCGTGCCCAGACCTGCCTCGCCTGCGTAGCCTGCGTTCGTCTTCGCACGGTGTTGCTCCACTTGCGCGTCTCGCAATTCGCAGCTCTGGCCCCGACAAATTTGCTTGCACCTTGCTTTCTCTTACCGCCTCCACCCCTCAACGCTCTCTCTACATCGGTGAAGCCATCGTCGTTACCCTGTCAGAACACTTTCACGCCGTCACAGCGCGCTGCATCATCATCAGCCAAGTTCCGGTTCGATTTAGCTCGTCTTAGCGGTCTGCATCAAACGCGAAATCGCTTCGCAACCGCTTCTAATCCACAGCATAGCAGCGTGCATTCTGCAGTCGCACTGATACACAAAATGGAGGAACTCGGTATCTCATCCCTGAAGCGCACGGAGCCTACCATCGAGGATGCAGCCGCTGAGAAAGCAGCCATCCACCAGGAGATGGCGGCGGAAGAGGACACATATCTTCGCTTCAAAAAGTTGCAACAACACCTCGAGTTTCTCAACACCATGGAGGAGTACGTTAAAGATGAACAGAGAAACTTGAAACGCGAGCTGGTGAGAGCGCAAGAGGAGGTGAAGCGCATCCAGTCGGTTCCCCTCGTCATCGGCCAGTTCCTCGAGCCGATCGACCAGCACACGGGTATTGTTGGTTCCACCACAGGCTCTAACTATGTCGTACGCATCCTTTCTACAATCGATCGCGAGCTGCTCAAGGCCAGCTCAAGTGTAGCGCTGCACCGTCACTCGAACGCGTTGGTGGATGTGCTGCCACCAGAGGCCGACTCGTCGATCGCCATGCTCGGACAGGACGAAAAGCCAACAGAGACCTACCAGGATATTGGTGGCATGGACATCCAGAAGCAGGAGATCCGAGAAGCAGTCGAGCTGCCATTGGTACAATTTGACCTTTACCGCCAGATCGGTATCGATCCACCTCGCGGCGTGTTGCTCTATGGTCCACCAGGAACAGGAAAGACGATGCTAGTCAAGGCGGTGGCCAACGCCACCACTGCGAGCTTCATTCGCGTCGTAGGTTCGGAATTTGTGCAGAAATACCTGGGCGAAGGCCCAAGGATGGTACGTGACGTCTTCCGACTTGCACGCGAAAACGCGCCCGCCATCATCTTTATCGACGAAATCGACGCTATCGCCACCAAACGTTTCGATGCGCAGACGGGTGCGGATCGCGAAGTGCAGCGTATCCTGCTCGAGCTGCTCAACCAGATGGACGGTTTCGATCAAGGCAGTAACGTCAAGGTCATCATGGCCACTAACCGAGCCGACACGCTCGACCCAGCATTACTGCGTCCCGGTCGTCTGGACCGAAAGATCGAATTCCCCACACCATCACGTCGTGAGAAGCGTCTCATCTTCCAGACCATCTGCGGTAAGATGAACCTCAGCCCAGAGGTGGATCTGGAGGACTATGTTGGACGACCTGACAAGCTTTCCAGTGCCGAAATTGCCAGCATCTGCCAAGCTGCCGGTTTGCAGGCGGTGCGCAAGAACCGTTACGTGATCATGCCAGAGGATTTCGAGGAGGCCTGGAAGCAGATTGTCAAGAAGCCGGACGATTCCAAGATGGAGTTCTACCAGTAGTCAGTCCCATTCGTGAATGTGGCCTTATGCTTTGCAATGTATTTCTCGCATCATAGAAGGCGTCCTGATGCGGTGGTGGTCAAAGAGCCTGTGTTCTGAAGCGTCTTGTCTTGTTGCCTGTCTCCTTAAATATTGGGAGATGCGGCTGATGCTGGTTGATCCATGGATCGGTAGCTTGAAATGTCAGACCCCACAACATGGGACTGTAGCTTCGACGTGTGCTTTTTCAAGTCGAAAAGTGGCTCAGAGGCCTGTGATTGGATAGAGTGATGCAACGCGTTGAACTCGTGACTTTGGCTTGCCTTGGAATTCGCCTGTACAAAAAAGTGATTCTGAGTGCGCAGCTTGTTTTCTTCTCGACCACATCCATGCGACGCGGAAAACGAAGTGGCACAAGTCGGTCAGCCTTTGACGATATTGGGTGCTAGCTTGACCAGCGATAAGGCGTGTTGTTCGAATGGTTCAACCTGGTCTCGATCGACACACTCGAACGGGCGTATATTGTCGGCTCGCCGTCTTCGAATCACGCGTTCCCTCCCCATCTCTCCTCTATCATGCACTCAATCCCTGTCCCAGCTCAAAGCGTCATTCTTGTTTCTGTCTTACCACATTCACGATTCTTTTGAGCCACCACTTTCGCCGCTTTCCTCCTCATCCCTCCCCTTGCTAGCTACTTTTGCGCACCTTAAATTTACCGTCTTCGGCGTCACACAGGCCAGGCGGTTTACGGAAAGGTGCAATACCATTACCCAACCCTTCTGCCCTCGCTGCGCTTCTCTAACGAGTAACGTAGCTGTAGAAAGGTACGGGCGAATCCCATGCTTACTCACGGCGTCGGCCGTTTTCGGTGGCCTTCACTGTCCAAGCACTGAGTTACTATCACTTTCACTTTCACTCTGGGTACATTTTTTCTTTTCTTTTCTTCGTGCTTTTCTTTTTTTCGCTTTCCTTCATAGAGATCTGTCTGGACATGTGGATAGTGGGTCGGCAAATGGAGTCTGTATTTGTATATGATCGAGTGGAGTGTGGCGTGCTTATGCGATAGCATTGGCGATGGCGATGGCGATGGCGATGGCGATGAGGAAGTGGACTCTGTATATGACAAGAGGATCCGAAATGCTGAAGCGGTGAAGGAGCGAGATCGGGGATATGGGTGGCAGAGGAGGAATCGGGTGCGATGTTATCTCCTGTCTTGTATAGGCGAGTCATCTGAAAACGAATCGTGAATTTATCCGTTCGCTGGGAAGAAAGTCAAGCGTGGGTTCTGAGCCCTGCAAAGTCTGCATGAAGTGTGGGCGGGCATTCGCGGTTTGGCGCAGCACAGTGGAACTTTGCTGGACCTCGAACCACTCACTACTTTGTACGTTGACGATTGGCCACCACGATCAGCACAAGATTTTCAGATCCATCTCGACCAAAGCTTGATTAGAAGCACAGCAAGGATGGCGGGATATACACTAGCTATAATTGGGTGTGGTACGATGGGCGTGGCGATTCTGTCGGGCGTACTCGACTCTCAGCGGTCTCAACAGGCGATTGCATCATCTATGGCGTCGTCCGTGTCGTCGCTGCACGACTCAACGACGTGCGATGACCTTAGCGAGCTGCCGACACGATACATTGCTACTGTGAACCGACTGGAATCTGTGCGTCGGCTGAAGAAGACGTTTTCGCAGTATCCGGATATACAGATCCATGCGGGGCAGAATGTGGCCGCGGCGCGTGAGGCCGACGTCATATTGCTCGGTTGCAAACCACAGATGGTACAAGACATCATCGCCGAGTGCGGAATGAAAGAGGCTTTGGACGGTAAACTGGTCATCTCGATCTGCGCTGGTCTTCGCATCTCTCAAATTGTCGAATGGGTCACTCCTGCCACCAAGGTCGTCAGAGCGATGCCCAACACTCCGTGCAAGATCCGCGAAGGAATGACCATCCTCACCCCGCTACCTTCAACACTCCCGAATGCAGAGCTCGACCGCAACATCTTGCTGAGCATCTTCTCGGCCGTCGGCAGATGCAGGTTCTTGGACGAAAAACACTTTGATGCATGCACCGCACTCGCCGGCTCAGGCCCCGCTTTCGCCTGCGTCTTCTTGGAAGCCATGGCCGACGGCGGCGTAATGATGGGATTGCCCAGACAGGAAGCCCTCGAATTGGCTGCACAGACCATGCAGGGAGCTGCAAGAATGGTCATGCAGTCAGGTATGCATCCTGCCGCCATCAAGGATTCAGTCACCACCCCCGGTGGTTGCACCATCGCCGGCTTGTTGAATCTGGAAGATGGAAAGGTAAGAAGTACCGTTGCCAGAACCATTCAGGCTGCTGCTGAACACGCGAGCGGTCTAGGTCAGAACAGGAAGTAAACTGGTCCGCACTTGTCAACAGTACAACCACGAACAGTACACACACGCCAGAACAGTATCCTCCGGTTTCCTGTAATCCGAATGCAAAACCGTCTAAAATTGCTCTGCGAAAAACAAGCGTTGATTCAAGCTAAGCACCGCGAGGCAAGCGTAGAGACCACGGATCTATATGCGACTCTTAAACCTTGCATACCAAGCCATCTTCATCGAGCACAGCCAACTGTGCGCCCAAGCACCAACCGAGTTCTGTGCCGCCCAACTTTTTGGCAATGCTCACCTCGCGCTCACCACCGAGCTCGTAGCCCAAGCTGAGCAGACCGTGCATGAAGCTCAGATCCAAACACGTTTCTGGACGGTCCTCCAACTCGGCGATCGCCTTGGCGTCAAAGTCTTGAGTGTCGCTCTTGGTGTAGGCACAAGCGCGCTGTGCCAAAGCCTCGAGCTGATCAATGGTAAACTTGGGGCCGAGGCCGAGCGGTTCGAGTCGATCGTAGAAGTACGAGAGTGCCATGATAGGCGCCGTTTTGAACGTCTCCATAAGCGAAGGCTGGTAGACACCACCAAAGGAGCACGGTCGCGAGGTGCACACGGCGTCTTTGTCCATTATTACTTCGACGAGGCGTCGGCAAGCATGGAAGCCGCCGTCGGTTCCCACCATGGTGACGTTGGCTTGCGTTTTTTGACCCGGTTGCGAGATGAGCACCGCTTTGGTGCGGCCGTTGGTGAAGCAGGGCGAAGGGATGCGCGTGGTTTCTGGTCGCAAGCTCGTCCATTCGAGCGAGCCTTGGGCGCCATCGTGTGCCGAGCCAGTGAGAACCGCATTCGGGTGCACCAAGCTGTACGTGAAGGCAGCCAGCGAGTTGATCGACATGCGCGCCTGCATCAGTCCGTAGCCGAGATACGAGTTTTGATAGAGCGTGTACGGCTTGGTTCCGAACGCATTGAGCTGGTAGACGTGTTCGCCGGGCTGCATGCCCTGCAGTGCCGAGGGGAAGCTCGGCTCAAAGACAATCTGAGTCGAGCCGCCTCCTAGATCCATTACGGCGGCCGTCTCGAGCTTGTCCGGCGACGACGAGCCGATGCGATTCAAGAGGTAGTTGACCGTGATCCAGGCAAAGACCCCCTCGTCTTTGCCATCCATGATCTCGACGCCCTTGGACGCTTTCGAGCCATCGGCATTCTTGCCATCCGCAATGGGGAACGGATACTCCAATTCGAGCATGTGTCGTACCGCCTTGATGACGTCCTCAGCCTGCTTACCGGGTAACAGACGCAAGCCAGCAGTAGCTTTCACTGCGACCGGCGTACACTTCCGCAGTGCATGGGGTATGCGTGCAAGTGCCGAATTGAGCAAGGGTCTCAACGAGTCGGCCGCAGCGGCCGGATCGGTGCCATAGTTGCTGAGACCGCCCTTGAGCATCTCAAAGTACTCGTCCTCGAGCTCCGGCGATGCCGAGCAGTAGTTGAAGCGGTATACGTGGATACGGCTGCCCGTGCTGCCGGCATCGATCATGAGCGCGTATTGCACCAGCGGTCTCGGGTTGCCCTTGTGATCGACGGGGCGAGGGCCGGTGCCGTCGCAGCGAGTCGTCTTGGTGGGATCCGGGTGTAGCGCTGGCTTTTGACGAACAGTGTCGGCGCTCGTGCCTGTGACAGGTGCCTTTGCGGGCTTGGTAGACATCGGCGGGTTGACAGGAAAGCCGACAGCATGGTCGCTACCTGTCTCCGGCTTGGCCTTCCACGGCGCGTTCTGCACGGCCTGTCCCACCTGATCTGCCTTCTGATTGACGTAGCCGACTACAGCATCTCTCGAATCTCTCCTGCCAAACAGCATGATCAGCGCCACCAAGCCAAAGAGGATGACGGCAAGTCGCCTCGATCCAAGCGGCATTCTTCTTGTTGACCACACCCGCGTTGGAGCTCCGGCTGTACCTGTTGGTGGATATTCTGTGTTTTCGTCGGCTTCGGAAGCGAGGCCGTTTGGAGCAAGAAAAAGAGCACCAGACTCCGAATTGTCCAGATCGACCGAGGAACGAGTGATAGACTTAGCTCGGTAGTGCTTTTCACCCGAAACGGACGGAACGCGGCGGGGGCTGTTTGAAGAAGAAGGATAAGTCATGGAAAGAACAAAACGCTAAGCGCTATCGAACCCCGGCTGACAGCGGCCTAGGGTGGTTGCAGGCTAACCACGCGGCGGCCAGCAAAGCGCGTTTGGGTGCGGCCTGATGTCGGTAGTAGTGACGTCGATGAAGGATGATCGATGTGCTCGATGCACTTCTTCCAGACACGGCCCACTGAAATCACGAATAAAGCTCTGCGGTTCACTTATTGTTGTTCCTCGAGCGAAATTCACGGCGGAATTCGAGCGCGTAGTGGCTTTTTGTGCAACTCCAAGCGGTCAGCGTCCGGGTCCTGGGCGCGAAGGCGAGGTAAAATGTTGATCCTGGACGTCGAGTTGTACGAGTCGCGTCGTAAGTCGTTGCGATGATGATGGGCGCTCAAAGGATCGATCCACACTGACCGCCCACAGCAGAGGCCTAGGTTTACATAGGGCTGCCTAGTGTAGGTTGTGCAAGTTTTGCTGAGTTCGGATGCAGCTCGTGGTCCCGTCGCCGAGCCGCAGCCAAGAATCACGAATCGTGAATCGACAGCAACGTGGGACGTGCAAAAATCATCAGGATGTTAGACTTTTACAGCAGGCCATATCGAGATAAGCTCAGCAACTCGCGACTCGTGACTGCGTTCGGCTCGCCTTGGACAAATCGTGAATGTCGAGCCTGAGCCGCATGCTTAGACTTGGCTGAAGATGATGCGGTAGGCAGTGTGAAGAAAGACCAAGGAGGATCTTTGAGCTGCAGATACGATCGCAGGTCTCCGTTTCATATGATCGGGCAGAGTGGATTCTATGTGTTTCGTGTCTGATGGAAGATAGATCTGCTCACGGCTGGAACGTGCGGCGGGGCGGACTCGTGGCTCAGTCTTCGCGAAGCCAAGCGGCAAAATTGCCGGGCTCATCCGGGAAATTTCTGTTCGTGGTTTGCTGACTGGACTGTGTGGAGTACAGTCACGAGTTACTCGTGACTTTCTCGTGACTGTACTGTCGCTTGTCTTTTGAATTTTCGAGATCGATGACAATCACAAATCGTGCACGTTGGTGGTGTCCTGCCTCGACAGCTTACCAAGTAACTTGCCATCCACCTCGCGCAACCACTTGCACATCACCACGCTAAGGTCAGTTGGGGCTGCCGTCCACTGGCTCGCTCTGAAAGCATTCCAACAGAGACAGTTGACTGAGCCGAGCCATAACCGCCATGTCGGCATCGCCGAATCCTTCGGGTCATGCGACATCAGATGCCACAGCTCAACTGAGCTTGTTGGATTCAGGACTGACGACGAATTCTACCGCTGGGCTCACGCTGCTCGACCCGCCAAAGCCATGTAGCTCCAAACCTGACTCGGGCCACTTTGAGGTTGCTACTGATTCGCCCGCTTCCAGCTTGACCGACAAAGGCGACGGTAATGCGGATCAACCGATCAACAAGACACATGCCAAAGTGCACGATGTATCATCCTTGCCGCATGAACATGCTGCCATTCAGCCTTCAGCATCTCTGAATTCGCCATGCTTTGTTCATTCCTACCTGGATCGCGGTGTAGCACTCGGAGAGAGCCTCAAGAAGCAGCGCCGTCAACTCAGTCGTCAGCGCCCGCACCGAATCAGGAACCAGCGCCAGTACTCGCAGAGCGACGTCGCATCTGCCGATGATGACGCTTCGCCTCAGCCTCCAGCAGTGGGCTCTGATGCGGCTGCCTCGTCTTCCATGGCGAGCTCCCTCTCGACCGGCAGGAGGCGCACAGTTGCAGACGAAGAGAACCTCTCGAATTCCGATTCTCCCTCTATGCATGCCAAACGAAGCACAGAACGCACACCGGCTCGAGTTCCTGTTCGTACCAGCTCGGATGACGATGACGGTGATGTTGATGATGGTGGTGATGCGGATAATGTGGCGCATCAGCCTCTCTCGGATCAAAGCTCGTCGTATGGCTCTTCCTACTCCTACTCCACCGATGAGGAGGACTCGGACAAGGTGCGGTCGCTCACTCGCCAGCTCGCAGAGACCGCCGTAGGCGTGCGAGAGATGAGCAAGCAGCTCGGACGTGCCAGGGTCAAGTCTACGATACAGTCGGTCATGATCATTACAAAGGCCAGGGATAACCAGCTCATCAAATTGACGCGTGAACTTGCCATCTGGCTCATGACAACTCCACGCAACGGCAAGGACACTGGACTCATCGTCTACGTCGATTCGCAGCTTCGTCAGTCTAAGCGCTTCGATGCAGAGGGCATTCGCAGAGACTATCCTCAGCTCTTTGACGCACGTCCTCCCAAGCGCACTCCCAGCCTGCCTTCATCCTTCTCTTCCTCCGCCACGTCAGCGTCGGACAACAATGGCCCCTTGAACAGAGGAGAAGGCGGAAATCAGTTGCGATTCTGGAACGCCGACATGTGCTCGCGCTCGCCCCACCTATTTGATTTTGTTGCCACTCTCGGCGGCGACGGCACCGTGCTGTTTTGCTCGTGGCTCTTCCAACGCATCGTGCCTCCCGTCCTGCCATTTGCTCTTGGATCGCTTGGTTTCTTGACCAACTTCGATTTCAAGTCTTACAAGGATGTGATGAAGTCGGCGCTCGACGACGGCATCCGCGTCAACCTGCGCATGCGCTTTACCGCCACAGTTTACCGTGCCACGCTGCCATCCAGCAGTTCTGCCGACCGCCACCGGCGCCAAGCCATCAAGTCGGGCAAGACGGGCGAGATCATCCTCAACTCGGTCAAGAACTGCGGCTGGGATGTCATCGAGTCGCCTAATCCGGATCCATCACACCAACGACGCTCCGACCTGCGTCCAGACGACGAGGTGGTGCTGCCGTCGATGGAGAAAGAACCAGCCAAGAAAGGCAAGAAGGGTAAGAAGTGCCGCGACAAGGAGATCATGTGCTTCAGCACGCGGCCCGTCGAGACGTTTGAGGTATTAAACGATCTCGTCGTCGACCGCGGACCGAGCCCTTACGTGAGCTTGCTCGAAGTGTTTGGAGATGAGCATCACATGACGACGGCGCAGGCCGACGGTCTGTGTATCTCTACACCCACCGGCTCGACCGCCTACTCGCTTTCGGCGGGCGGCAGTCTGGTGCATCCAGAGATTCCGGCCATCCTCATTACACCGATCTGCCCGCACACATTGTCATTCAGACCGATGCTTCTGCCCGACAGCATAGAGTTGCGCATCGCCGTGCCGTACAACTCGAGGAGTACCGCCTGGGCCAGTTTCGATGGACGAGGCCGAGTTGAGCTCAAGCAAGGCGATCACATCAAGGTGACCGCGAGTCGCTATCCTTTCCCTACCGTCTGCGCCGAAAATCAATCGACCGACTGGTTCTCGAGTATCTCTCGCACACTCAAGTGGAACGAGCGACAGCGGCAAAAGTCGTTTGTGGTCGTTGAGGAAGGCGCTGAGGCGGATTCGAGCAGCACTGGTGATAAGGACAAGGACACATCGACCGCAGCATCAGCCAGCAAGATGTTTGCAAAGCACAGTCACCATGGAGACGTGGACATTAGCGATGAGGGTGAGGATGAGAGCGACGATGAGAACAGCGACACGAAGCAGGATGATGATGAGGAAGACGCGGAGAAGTTTGATATTGACGATACGAGCACCACCGTGACCCGTTGCAACAGCCCAAATCCGCATGGCGATGGTCATGCCCATGTTCGCCGACGATCGGGGCAAAACACACCGCGGCACGCCAACGGTGGTTCACGACGAAGCAGTGGGCCGTCGCTGTTGAGCGGTTCGTTGCCTCGATTGACCTCGATCACGAGTACTTTGGGGACCAAGCCAAGAGAGGCGCACACCAAGGTCGACTCATCGTCGGCGGTCTCTTCGAATTCTGGCTCCTTGCTTAATAGCCCAGACCGATTTGGCCTGCAAGGGCCGCCCTTGCCTCCCAAGGCCATCAGCGAACGACATTTGCTGAGCGCAGACTTCCGGCTGGATGGCGGTCGCGCGCTTTCATCATCTTCAAAGCAGACGTCTTGGTCTTCGGATCGCACATCTGCAAGCGACGCTGATGCCGGATCAGGCTCGATCGCTCAGGCATCTCATGCCACCAAGAGCGGACGAAGCAGAAGCAAGCAGGCCAAGGCGATGACTCCTTCTTCAGCTCTGTGCCGAGACAAAACTCCCCAGGGAATCCGTGATTCGGCGAGACAGGAGGATGCGAGCAACACTTCAGACAACAGGCTGGAGCGATTTGATCGATCGTCCAACAGCACAGGGGGGACGGCGCTTGTCGTGTATGGTGAAGACGAGAGCGATACGGATTCAACCACGGGTGCTGGTCAATGAAATCACAAATGGGTTCTTAGACACGTGGAATTCCTTCGAGATGTACGCAAGGAATGATCTTCCCACTTTTGCCAGTCCAAGAAGCATGTCTTTTGACGCTCCGCTCGATGTGCTCAGCGTTCTTATTGAGCGATCATAGAATACTGAGATGAGATACCAACGAGTTGGACTGGGTAGCTGGATGACTCGTCACGTGGTGGCAGCGGGCCATGGGCGAAGCGGAGAAGCGGAGAAGCTGCCATGTCGCATTCGAAGTTGGTAGCGAAGCCGTTAGCGAACTCAGGAGCCTGAGTGAGTGCGAGAACACGGCCTTTTACCAGCTCGCCTGGATGAAAGAGAATTCAACGGTTGGTGCACGCAAGATCTCGCCAAGTTAGTTATGGCTTGATAGGTGGTGAATTGAGTAAGGCGAACACGATCGGCTGTTGCCGACATTGAGCGCGGACGCGTCACGGACGACGGGAAGTGGTGATACTGTACTTAACGTTACCCACGCTAGGGATCGCGAAATCACGCTTGGATGCACACTTGCAGGCAGAAGAAAGCGCCAACAAAAGAACAGAAGGTGGACCCTGAGCGCTGTCGGACTTGATCCGTGAAATAATCACGAATGTGATTTAATTGAAACCGATTTGTCTGTCAAATCTGGCTCTAATGAAGCGGTAAACTTGGTTGTTTTATTATTTTATCTAATCGTGAATTTGGTTTCGCGTTTCGTGTTTGTTTCAGGCCAGCTTGTAAGCATTCCTCGAAACAGGAATGTGCGACACCGTGGCTGCTCAAACAGGCGTCAGCTTGTCAATAGGTTGACGGAAGGATGCTTTCGATCAAACGCTCCCGTCGGAAGGTTACGGCAACAATGGGCTGCCAACAACATTGCAGTGAGTTGTAAGTGGTCCCGAGCCTTGCGCCACGCTGAGACAGGTCAAGCGGTCGCTAGATTGGCAGTGCGCATAGATGTGCAGCGGGTGGACGCCAGGTGAATTTTGGCGGGGAATCGATTGTCAATTTGGTCCCGCCAACAGATCTTGAAACTTGAGGGCTGGATTCTAAGCTCCGCAAAACCACGAGCTGTCATTTTTGTTGGAATTCTTCCTATCCATGTCTCCTTCGAACCATACTGTACAATCATGAATCTACAGTTTCCGACACTGTTTGCTGGGAATCTCGAATTAACGTAGCTTGCGCTGCACGCTGCACGCTGCAGCACGAGGTAAGTTAACTAACTAATCACGAATGCTTACTCGTACAGATTGGCGAGGCGCACTTGCTTATCTGGTTGCAGTTTGGCACTTTGCAGACACGGGAGCATGTGGTGTCGAAATCCAAGCTTCAAATCCTGTCATTCCTCGATTGGTTTCTCCAGGTGCGACGATCAGGATCGTCGGCCTGCTGCATCACATGCAAATCTGGCCTCCCGCAAAGGTGCTTATTCATCCAGAGTAAACGTTTGCCGCCGCATGCTCCAAGCCGGTTCTCTTTTTCCTCAACCCGGACCTGAACGTGGACCCAAAGAATCTGACAAAGTCCAAACGAGTACATATGAAAGATCCGACCGAGAAAAAGAGAGAGAGAGAGAGAGAGAGAGCCTTCTGCGTCTGACAATCGTAACTCAGACAGAGCAAGTGAGACAGCTTCAGTTCGGTACTGCGAGAGAGCGGCCAGCTACACGACGGATCACGCCTTTGAGTGGTGTGAGACAAGCAGTTCAGTGGTTCAGCTCACTGCTTGGGATAATGGCTGTCTGGACCCATGCCAAAAATTCGAAGCGGGGAAGCAGCGAGGCGGCGGTCTTGGTTTCAGGATCCATATAGGCTTGTGACCATGTCTGAGATTCTGCATGGGCTGTGATTCGCTACTGGTTTCGATAGGAGCTGTGGGACGCGCGCCTGTATGATCTTCTGTGGCTGTCCCGTGTCTCTGAACCTGTACCAAGCTGGGTGACGCAAGCGTCATAAGCTGAGACTGGAGCACCTGATTGACCTCAGACAGCCGGAGCACCAACGGAACGGCTTGGCTCGACGTTCGCCGAATTTCGAATGTCGTCAGCGGAACAGGGGCTTGCTGCTGACCAATCACGAATGTGGCCGTCGAAGCGGCTCGTGAAGCACCTCGAAGTCGCGCAGTTTTGTTGATGGAAACCAGCTGGATGTCAGATTGGCCGCAGCGAGCACCGCTTCCGGTCGCGACGGTCGACCGGCCGTTCTAAGTTAGCGTTACAACAACGGTCGCTTCGAATCTCGTAACCATGATCGAGTCCGTGATGAACTCGTACCGGCACTGAGTCACCAATGAGCTTTGCGGAAATGAGCCCAGTAGCGAGAAAAGGCCAAGAAGGCTCTCTGCTGCGTTGAGATCGGTTGAAGCAGTCTGGAGAGCAGCCAGATGAAATCAAATTGCCGCTGGTTGCGTCGATGGCTGCTCGCTTCCAGGTCGATCCCGGCGTCTTTGTGGGAAAAAATCGTCAGATGGTATTCCAAGCGAATTCATCATGATAAGAGCGCTGAGCACCGCGGCTGTCTCTGCGGCACAGAATCCCTGTTTGCTTCCCGTCACACACTCACAATTTGTCGTCGCGCGCGGGACCATGCGGCTGACAAGCAATTGCACTTTGCAATAAAAGCAAATCAAGTAGCTCACCACCCAGGGGTTCGGATGCTGGTCTGAAGGGGGAACCCAGGAGTATTGCTCCCTGACCGTTGTATATCGATGACCAATCCATGCATTTCAAGGTTGGCAACAAGAGGTTGGAGAAAGCGCAGTTTTTGCGACACGCTGTGCTGTGCTGGATCGTCGTTCCGGCTGATGGCCACGTCAAGTGAGACAAGCAGAGAACCTGCGTGCAGAGATCAACGATTTTTGATTTTTGATTCTTTGGATGATGAAAAACTCACCAAGGAAAAAAGTTCGGCGCCCCTGGCCAATAGCACAGCACAGTAATGTCACTGTACCGGCTTGCTTTTAGCTACCCCTCAGCCCAGATCTTTTACGAGTTAGCGAGCGCCCTTTGCTTGGCTTGTGCATCCTAAGCCCAGCGCGTCTAACGCCCTCTAGAACCCAATAATCATTTTGCATATTCTGCAGCCCTTGTCCCGCGCGCCGTCAAGGCGATTGCGCCGATACACCAACGGCCTACGTATCTCACGCTGTGCTGCGCTACTAATGAAACAGCTGCTGAAGCTATGCCGACGAAATTGTCGTATTTGGTGCGCGCGGTTGTGGATCGACATGGTAATCCAAGACCTGCAGCTCAATCGTGATTCGGCACTGTGTCGTCTGCGCCATGTGTATCATCACCACACACTCTCGCTCAAGAATGCATATCAGGCCTGCCATCCCAAAACAGTTTATTTTTGGACCTTTTTTCGATTCCACGCTGTCGTCACCGCTATTTCTGTGTCGGCCTTTATTTTGTGAGCGAAACTTGCAGCCACGCTCCTGATACGAGGCCACATTGGCATGATGTGCTATCTTGCTTTGTTTGCCCTTACACCACGCTAATGAGAATTTTGCGATGACGCACGCTCAGACGGCATCGACTAGCGGTGCTACATCGGGATGCTTGATGTACCTCGCCGAGAAATCACGAAATTGCGTGGAGAGGCGGTGCACTTGAGGCGAGCAGCGTGTTGGTGTCTCTTGCACACGCCAGCGACAGCCGGTGGGTATAAGTGTTAGCCAGATGACTAGCAAAGCGGTGTTCGGAGATGGGTTGGCCAAGGATGGCGCTGAATTGGACTGTGTGCCTTCTTTGCTGTTCCAGATCGGGTTGCAAAGGTACAAAGAAAGGCCAGAATCACGAATCACGAATCGTGAATGTGGATCGCGAATGCTTTGCTGTGGATGTTCCATCCTCTCTGTGCCTCCTCACATTTCCAATTTTATTTACTTATTTATTTATTTGTTTATTTGTTTATTTATTTATTATACATAACAATATATTTTAACTTTGACTTTTTTTTCCATTTTGATAATCGTGACTATTTTCCATGGCGGCCGTCTGCAATCGTGAATCGGTTTTCTGTCGCGCTCAATCACGAATTACGTCGTGCGTCTCGTCTCCCCGTGTCACATTCACGATTTGCATTTCGATGGTTGGATCGATCCATCTCTCGTGTGTCTCATGACTGCAGTCACAGTCAAACAAGCTGACGCCTCAATTGTCCGGAACCCTTTGGGTGCAGCCTCGCAGATCTCGCTTTACTGTGCCTCGCTTGTTGGCTCGTTGGCTGGTTGACAGGCTTGCCAACTACGCCCTTGTTCCCTCCCATCTCCATCGTCTATGTATCTTTCATCTCTTGGATCCCACCGTCTCCACCTTTTCGATCACCATCGTTCCCTTTAGCCCAAGTCGCCGTCGTGGCTGTGGTCATCGCTTTCCCACACCATCGTCTTTCTTTCTTGTTCCGGACCCCGACCGCTGAATTGGCTTGTCCGTACAACTTCATGGCACGGCAACCCTCAAGCTATCTAGTCACTTGCGATCAGCTCTACTGTATACTTCTACTTCAACTTCATCTCATCGGCGAGCATCTGGTAGCGACCCCGGTGCCCACTCTTTCAACCCAGGCGCTTCACCAACACCGGAACTGGCATCCCGTCCTTTACCCACGCTAGCCACCACCACCCCTTCTTGTGTTCACGCCTCTGTCAACATACACAACTCTACCATTGTTCCATCGAATCGTATCGTATCGAATCGCTTCGCGCTTCAACCTCTCCGACTCTCGACTGATCAGCCAACCATTGATCTTTGCATAACCTCTGGCTTCACCAATTCACCGCACCTTCATTTCGCTCAACAGCGAACCACCTTGTAGCATACTCTAATTGCTTCAGCCGCGCCTCGATTGTTGTTTGCCGTTACATTACCCTGTAGCACCGCTTCGCCCGCCGTAATCAGCGCTGTCTATCATCCCACCGCAGCCCTCTCGACGCTAGGCACGCGCGCGCGCATATCGGACCCACAGCTCGCCCTCTCAACGATCATCGTCTCCAGCTCTGGTGCCCACCTCTCATAAGTCATCTTTGCCACTCATCGCTTGTCGACAACCCAAATGTCTCGCCGCCTGCTCGCAATACTCTGATCATCCTCACACCCGTAGCAGCCACATTTGGCTCGTGCGGTGCTCTGCTGACGACCCAGCTCACTCACCGCGCCAGCCTAGCCAGCAACATTTTCAGGCTGAGGCAGGGTACTGCTAGCTTCTCCATTGACCGCACCATCCATCTCTGTCCGACATCTACTCTGTCCTCCGGCGCAGCTCTTGGCCTGTCTCTTCGACTACGCCCTCGATCTGCTGAGCCAGACAGGCTGGCCAGCTTCAGCTTTCATCATTCTATCGACCCAAAGAGCCATGGGGCCGACCGGCGCGAGAGCGGGGATTCCTTTCCCCGGCGCCAGCAGCGCCGCCGCCTCTACCAGTGCTTCTACCCGTGCTCCTTCGATACCGCGCTCCGTCGCCGATTCTCTGCCGGAATCCTCAGAGCCGCCAGAGTCTCGTGACATGGAACTGGATTCGGAACCCCCTGCAGCAGCAGCGAGGCGCACCAACCAAACTGGGCTGGGGCCTTCCACCAGCCTACCAAGTATCAAGAACCTCTTTGGTCTTGAGCGAAAGGAGCCGCTAGCTTCGGTCCGACGCGTCGATGGTTTGTCAGACGACGGTCATTCTTCCGTTGGTACCGCGACACCCGGCTCGCCAGCCGGTCTGCACCCATCAGCCTCATCCCGCCCTGCCGATCGACGCGGCCATAGGAGTCACGCCAGCACCACCAGCTTCCCCGAATTTCAATCGGGTCTCTCGCATAGCACCAGCTCTTCATCGCTCGGTCCCATTCGCACTCGCCATTCGTCCAATACTTCCGGCTCTTATGGACGAGGTGCAGCATTTGTGCCCAGTACGCCTCCACGCCCAGCTGGCTCTTCGGCACTTGCCTTCAGCCCCGAAGACGCCAGCTCGAGACGGAGAGTCGACTCGCGTTCGCGTCAGGCGCAGGCCCTCAAAGGACTCATCCTCTCGCCGCCATCGCTCAGGCTACCACTGGACGGCGATGGACCCTCCTCCGACATGCATGCAGGCTCGCAAAGACGTAGCGGTCATCGACCCGCCTCGTCCTCATCCGGTTCGCTTTCGACCCTATTTTCGCACATTTCCACCTCGTCCGATCCTGCACCCATGCTACCCCCGGGCTACCTACCCTCGACACACACTTCGGAAGAAAGTGTACCGCACGACGGATGGGGTGCCGCCAGCGCACCTTCGGACAGCACAAGTCCACGCACCAGCTGGCACAGCCGATCCTCGACACTCGAGTCAGGCGAGGCAGCTTACAAGATGACAGGCGGCTCGCTACTACCGCCATTTCGCGAGGCACATTTTTCACAAGGCGAGCCTCCTCGTCACTCACCGGAACAGCACTTGTCGATCCTCTCGCGCCACGGATCCATGCGTACTCCCGGTCCCTCTGCCAATCTGAGCGCTTCCTTAAGTCGACCTCGCGCTCGTACCTTGACGCACGGAGATCGTCCCATCGCTCCGCTGCCCAATTCGGAGGATCCAGCGAGGAAGCAGAGGCTCGAGGCCGCTTCAGAGCTGCTACGTATAGGACAGCCGAGGGGCGACGATCTACAGGCAGTCGGAAGCGGTGGTCGCGCATCTTCGCACAGGCACACCATGTCGATGCAGGAACGTTTACCGCTTCCTCTTGAACTCTATGAAACCGCAAACACGGTTCGAACACATCGGCCCAAGTCTCACTCAATGTCCGGCCAGGAACCGTTTGATCCAAGCATGTCGCTGCATCATGGCCCGCCCGTAATGCAGGCGCCGGGGCCAGGTGCGCCTCTGTTTGACCGTGGACCCCCTCCACCGCCATCAGGTGGCGGTGGCGGTGCCTTTAACTCGTTCCATCCGAGAAGAGGACGTGGCGCTGGCGAGGAAGCGACGCATCCCGGTGGGGCCGGATGGGTGTTTCCACGCCGACCGATGCCTTCGGAATCGGCCGAGGCGCAACGCAACGCATTCCAAGCGCAGATGATGCGAGGGCAGGCACTAGCAAGCGTTCCCGACGGCATCATCTCGGCTCAGCACGCCGGCGCTTTTGGTGGTGGTGTACGTGCAGCACCGAGCACAACAGGTACGATCGCATCGGGTCAGGCGAAGTACGAGTGTGCGTGGTGCGGCAAGCGCTTCTCACGACCTTCGAGTCTTAAGATTCATCATCACTCTCACACGGGTGAAAAGCCGTTTGTATGCAACGAGCCAGGGTGTGGTCGTTCTTTCAGCGTTCAGTCGAATCTGCGGCGACATCAAAAGTGCCATGCACCCGGCGGCGACCCTTCCGAACTTGAGTCGTCTCGTCAGCAGCAAGGGCATGTCGCGAGTCGCAGTGAAGATGGCTATTGGGCACGTGGGCCGCCTCCTCCTGCTGCCTCTTCCGGCGCAAGAATGAGCCCGATCGCTGGCGGAAGCGGAGGTTGGCATCCAGCACATGGGGGTTACGCTCCTGGACCTGCGCCAGCCCATGCGTACAGCATGGGACCTCCGCCACCGGGATCCATGCCTCCTCAGATGCAGATGCAGATGCAAATGCAAATGCAAATGCACGGTAAGGACCATCCGCCCCTGTCGCGTTCGGCCTATGAACCGGGCTCACGAAGCATGAACGCCTGGACCGAGATGCGGGGCGGCCACATGCCACCGCCTGGCTATCGAGACTACGAGCGCGGTCCATCCAATGACGGCTACAATGTGTCAGGGTCACCACGTCATTTTACGCAGATGCAGGAGCGTCGACTGTCCGAGTCGTCTGCAGAGGAAGAAGAAGAGGATGAGCTGCTGCACGAAGACGATCTGGCTGCGAGACAGACAGCGGACAAGGCGGAGAGGACGGATGGACTTGTTCAAAGAGCCGAAGTTACGTCTTTGTCAAGAGATTCGCTGTCGAGAGACGGCTCGAGCGAGGATGAAGCGGATACAACAGTCACGATGCGGAAAGGACCGCGCCCGAGGAGCACAACGAGTGCAAGCGTAACCTCGAACCTGCGCGCGGGCTTTAACTCGCTCTTGAATCCTGAGGACCACATGTCGGAAGACCGTTTCAAGGACGAGCGCTGATCGGTGCGGCCAACAAACCCTTTGAGCAACCCCATAGCACATGATCTAGCGCTCCCCCCTTGGCTCACGGAAGCGAAGGTCGATTGCATTCACGATTGACATCCAATGAAATGATCGTGGATACCCTGTTTTTGAATTTGCATATGGACCCACTCGTGACTCTTGTCAGAGGTCTGTGATTTTGCATGCGAAGTTGAGGCCTTTCAGAGCTCAAAGCGTGAAGATTGGAAGTGTGCGGCGGGTGCGAGTGCGGGTGCCGTTGGAGAATAAGAAGACTTGCGACTTTGGAGGCGGCTCTGCTCGCCAAATTGAGCCTGGTTGCTGCTTTTGCGAGTGACAAGTCGCGTCAATCAGTGAATCACGAATCGTGAATACACGATTGTGAATGGCCAAGTTAATTACGAATCTTAATCACGAATGTTCACGATTGGCTTCCGATTCGGTAGATTCGTGATTCGCTTCGTGCTTCCCGCGTTACACACAACTGCCACACGCTTCGACTACGCAGCCGCCCGCCCATTGTGCTGCACGCCCATCACAATCGTGCAGCATTCACGATTAGTTAGCACGACTTGCCTCGCCTCTCCATTCGTGAATCGTGATTCGTGATTCGTGATTCACCAGACACTCGCGACTCGTACCCACGCTCCTCGCACACCGGCGAGACGATCCAACGAGCCCAAGGGGCAAAGCTCAAACCCTGTTGCGAGCCGCTCGGCTTCCACGTGCCAAGCCGCTACGCTTCGGTTCGGCCCAACTCAACACGAGGCAAGGTGGCTCCATCGCAGGTGTGGGTCTTTTGTTGTGCCTGCACACTTTCCAACGAACATTGACATCGTTCCGCCGCTCAAGCCGTGTCGTCACGCATGCCTTCCACGACTGCATTCGGTGCGCCTCGGCGTACATCGACCTCGAGCGACTATTCCGAGATCCCTTCATATCCTAGTCCCAACACGGCGTCACCACCTCGGAGCCATGCTCCCTCCTTGCGCTCATTAGCTGAACGCAAGCCCGACGCGAAAAGATCCTACCCCACATTTCATCCTAGCCCACGTCTCCTACAACCTCAGCGTCCCGACACGGCCAGCACCACCACTTCCTTTGTCTCAGCCGGCGCACGTACATCGGCTCCGGCTTCCCAAACGAGCGCATCCAGTTCTCGCCACACTTCGCCGAAAAAACCGTCTGCTCCCTCACGTATCGGCAGGGACTTTGAAGCTTTGCTCGCCTCCGATGAGACCTACGTGCTGAGAGATCGCGCAAGAATTGCACTCGACAACGAGATTCCTCAAAATACAAGCGTACAGCTGTTTCCGTCGAGATCTCCATCCAGCACCCATCGTGTCATTGTCGAGCGTCGACGTCAGCAAGCTTCATCGTCCTCATTGAGCACCGATCTGGACGAGTTGGATGAACAAGACACCGAACAGCTTGATACCACGCCGCGGCCTCTGCACGTTGACGTCTTCCAGTCGCCTCAACGTAGGCAGCCTTCGCCGACTACCCCTGCCACACTTGCTAAACCCGCTTCCGCATCGCGCGCCACCTCGGCCAAGACTTCGCACCCGCCTACTTCGCCCGACCGAATCACCTCCCTTCGACGTCCTACCTCTGCCTCTTCAAACCCCTCTTCTCCCTCGTCCAAATTTCAAACGGCTCCAATGTCTGTAATGCCAGGCTACCTTTCGCCTCCTGCGACCGGCTCCGCCAACACCACCCCACGATCTCGCCCACGACTCGGTAGCAGCGTCGGACTCGAGCAAGAGATCGACGATACTATGCCTGGTCCGAGTGACACAGATTCAGTTGTGCCTATGGTCTCATTCCGTCAGCGCATGAAGAAAACAAGCGGGTTCCTTCGCAAATTCCGTAAGGACAACACGCCGGCACGTCGCGACAGAGAAGCCGCTGAATCAACTCGGTCTGGTTCAGTGGGACATGCCTATTCGATCGGCTCCAACCCATCCTCCACCTCACTAGGTCGAAGCGGCATCAGCGACACCAACATCAGTCTCGCCGCCCTGAGGCGCAGGGAGAGCAAGGCTAGCATAGGAAGCCTCGGCGGCGCTTCGAACACCGGAAGCATCTCGAAAAGTCAGCATTTCACCTCGACAGACGGCGTTGCGGTTCCAACCATCCCGGAACGGTTCATGCAGCCTTCCACCAGCTCAAACGCGCAAAACGACGTGGCTTTGGAAGCAGTCCAAGAGTCTCTGCCCCAGCGTGATGTTGTCGCCCCGTCAGAGTCGCAACGGCTCGCGCCGCAGATCAAAACTGGTCTTCGAGTTCCGTCGGCGCCAGCGACTATGACCGAGTGGGACCCAGCCACCAAATATTCGCTGCCACAGCGGTCCAGCTCGCAGGGGCACGTGCACGAGCGTAACAAGTCGCTTGCGTCCAGCGAATCGTCGGGAGTTATCAGGCTGGCCGTTCAGCAGCTCTCGTCCCACATGGACGATGTATGGAAGGCGACTCCCGCCCAAGAGGTGCAGATACCCAACGCACGAGACGCACGAGACGCACCATCGCCAAAGCGATCATGGGGCCCCTCACCTCAGCTCCCCGATCTCGACATCAACCACAGCAAGCAAAGATCCGGTAACTTCATGGAGGAGCCCGACCTCGTCTCAAGCAGTGAAAGCGGTGCAGTGCCAGCTGCAGCTTCCAAGATGGATCGCTCTGCCAGCGCATCGTCTAATTCCAACTTATCGACACAGCTGAGTCGTGAGTCACGCAACAAGGAACATGCTGGACTAGGCATAATCAGTCAGGTATCCACTCCTGGTGAGCAGGTCTGGAACAAGTCTGGTGCCGCCCAAGACGGAACTGAATCGGCTGGATCACCGGTAAACGCAGCGAGCAACGACGAATCGCGAGAACCCATCACGCACCTTCCGCAGCTACTGCCGACAGAACGCTCGAAGCGTTCGATCCAACCAAGTCCGCCACCTCCCACAGATTCTCCTCGTATGGCCACGTTGTCGCGCAGCAGTCGACCCAACTCGATCGATGCTTTCGCCGGAGACGCGCGACGCCGAACGACCGATTCCGGTGCTAGCCTTGTCAGCATCCGAACGTTTGAGACGGCTGCCGAGAGTGCCGGTCCAGGCAGTACAGATGCCAAGGTCGCTTCGTTCGATTTGCCTTCTGCTGACTCTGTGCAAACCGCATCACCAATGCTTTCGCGTGATACTACTCGATCTGCTACCAGCCCATCCGTTGCATCGCGTAATATAGCGCAGCATGTGTCGCACACTACCAACGGCCATGTTCATCTTGATGACGAGCGAGACGACAAGTCCGAAATCGACGAGCAAGAGCAGAGCATCCGCCTCGTCCCAAGACGTTCAAATACGGAAGACATCAATCTGGCGTGCGACAGTGCGATGACGATCATCACTGCACCCGAATCACCGGTATTGGACCGATGGGCTGCAGTTGGCAAGACGTCGGAGCTGTCCGAACAGTCCTCGCTACAGACTGAGCGCGATCGAAGTACAAGTCGTGGCGGTACGAACCCAGCGCTACTATCAACTCGGTCAGTGCACAGGAGTTCTTCACCTGTCTCGTCGCCCGGCTCGGCTAGGACGAGCTTTGACGCTGCGGTTGCGCAAAGTGTTGATGGCGGATCTGGAGTGTCTCCAACGAAAGCGGCGTCGGCGCTGGAGCTGGCGACCAAATGCTGGAACGAAGATCCTGGCTTCTTGAAGCGCGACAAGATCGCCGAATGGCTTGGTGGCTTGGGTTTGGTCAACCGTGCCGCGAGGAGCTACTACTTTGCCAATTTTGACTTTGCTGGCTTGCGCCTCGACATGGCTTTCCGTCGATTGTGCGATAAGCTATTCCTACGTGCTGAAACGCAGCAGATCGATCGCATCTTGGCCGCTTTCTCGCAAAGGTACTTCGAGTGTAATCCGGATTCGGTGCTTGGGAGCGCTGACGTGGTGCACTCAGTGGTGTTCAGTATTCTGCTGCTCAATACCGATCTTCACATTGCCGACCTGCAAGAGAGGATGACGCGACAGCAGTTTGTAAAGAACACGTTGGGCGCGATCGCGGAAAGCAGAGGAGACGCAGCAGACGTGGAAGACGGAAGAAGCAGTTTTAGCGTCGCGCCTGGCGAGATGACGCGCAGCACGGATGCTGTACCACCACCGGCGGCTGCGCAGCGACGCAACAGCATCAGCAGCTATCTTGGTAGTCGTTCCAAGCACACTTCGAGCGCGACAAATTTGGAGGCGTCGTCGGATGCGCACCTGGACCATTGGCGACCGGGGACGAGTATGAGTGGATCCAAGGGGAAAGAGGCCGAGGTCGAGTGGTTGCTGCGCGAGATCTATGCGGCGGTCAGGTCGGAGCGTATCTTGCTGCCAAATCCGGAAACCGGGTCAGAGACGGTGGCTGGTGGAAGGGTGTCTGCGAATTTCAGTCCGAGTCTCGGTGGTGGTCGTCGCAAGTTGGGCAACGACCGGATGACCGCCTTGAAACGAGGGTCTATACGCGGTATACAGGGGCTGCTGGGTGGGATCGGATCGACTCCGCTGGTGGATGGGGCGCTCAGTCCGAATCCTTCGAGAAGCTCGGTGGACTCGTGGGGACGAACTTCGCAGTCACTGGCTGACCGCGATCGACTGCTTTCGCCGCTACCCAGCACTACACTCGGATTCGTGAGCACGTTGACTCAGACGATCATCAAAGAGTCGATGGAGGAGGAGAACACTACCGCAGCGGCGGCGACGACCAAAGAGGCGGCGTTGGACGAAGAAGACGATGACGATCAGTTGGCGCTCGCCGGACCACCTTGGGCCAAAGAAGGCTCGCTTACACGCAAGATTTATTGGGAGAGCACAGGCAAACGCGCAAAGGACAAGAACTGGACCGAAGTGTTTGTCGTGGTGTCTAAAGGAACGTTGTCTATGTTTCGATTCGATCTCGGCGGGTCTTCGGCAGGCGCGGCGTGGAAAGGCGCAAAATCTCGACCGTCGGCAACTGGCGCTGAGGCTGATGCCGAGGCTGATGCTGGTGGCGCTGCGTTCGGAGGCGGCAATTGGTTGTCGTCTGCGACGTGTCTTGGGGAGATTTCGCTGGCTCACTCATTGGCGAATGCATTACCTCCACCTGGGTACAGCAAGATGCGGCCGCATGTGTTTGCACTCACGCTTCCAGGTGGAAAGATGTTCTTTTTCCAGACTGGTCATGAGGAACTCGTTAACGAATGGGTGAGCACGTGCAATTATTGGGCGGCAAGACAGTCCAAGGAACCGCTACCGGGAGGAGTCAGCAACATGGAGTATGGCTGGAATAAGGTGTTGCCGCTAGTAGAGGATGTGGATGAGCTCGATGGGGAAGATACGAAGATCGGGACGGATTCAAGGTCGACATTTTCAGTGGCTGTATCTGGAGCTGCATCCTCGAAGCTGGACTACGCGAGTAAGGAGCGTATATTTATCAACGAATGGCACACGCCACAACTGCCGTCTGTCGCATCGACGCTTTCGGAAGATCGCCAACTGATACGTCTGGAAAAACAAGTGGCGCATATCCAAGCCTCGCTATCGGAGCACAACAAGCTTCGCCACCCAATGCTAGCTCTGTATGCACCCAAATCTGCAAGCTACTCAAAAGCGCTCGCTAACTGGGAGAAAAAAAGCAACTGGCTCCTCCAGGAACTCGTCAAATACCAAAGCTACCTCGAATCGCTCAAACACAGCGCCGACCTAAAGGCCGAAAGAAGAGCCGCGCGAGAGGTAGACCAAATGGTCAGAGACGGCGACGAAATGCTCGCCCAGCTCCAGTTGAGTACTGCTTGATCCGGCGTCTGCGCAATCCGACTCAATTCAGATCCTGTGCATCTTTCATCTTCGAAACTATCTGGCCGTGCGTGTGTGTGTGAAACGAGTTGGGTTTTAGATTGCATCCACGCAGCTTGTCATGGTCGATACAGGTCTGAACGTGCGTCTCCTTGGAATACCGATCCTGATCGACATTCGCGATTACTCAAGCGAAATTTGCAAACCTGAAATCTCACGCCGTCTCGCCGTCTTGCGTGACCAACCCGATCCTGGCTCGCCACAACTCCTCTTTGAGCTTGGTCACTTCGGCCCACATCTTGTCTTCCCATTCCATGCTGTCCAGCTTGTCCAGATACAGCGCGGTGATCGGAGGCGGCGGAAGCGCAGCTGCAGCTGTAGCGTCGCTTGGCGTGCGCGGCGGAAGCGCGTGTCCCGGCGTATGATGGCGTCGGGGCGGAATGACGGGAGCGGGCGAGACCGAGGCGGCGGCAGACCCGGACCCGGGCCCGGTTCCGGTACCGGTACCGCGAGCGACCGAGCGTCGTGGCAGCGGTGGCGCAGAGATGCCTGCGGTCGCAGTGCTCGCAGTGCTCCCATCAGCTTGCTTGCTTTCAGTTGCCACTGCGGCGTCTGTGGCTACTACGTCTTTAGTCTCCGAAAGCTTTGGCGGTGCATCAGCTTCCTTCGCTTCAATCTCAGTGGCTACTTCTTCCTCCTCGGCCTCAGCATCTGCTAGCTTGACATCGGTACTGGGAGACGACGGCGCATCGGCAAAGTCGTCATCGTCACCAGTCGGTTTCTTGTCCTCTTCTGACCTCTCGTCCGCGCTGTTGGCAGTCTCGTCCTTCTTGTCTGTGTGCTCGGACTCACTCGCTTCGTTTGCCGTGGCCTGAGCAACTTCGTCACCGCTTGACTCCTCGTGTACGCTCTCCTTGAGCTTTTCAACTTCCATCTTTTCCTCTTCCGTCTCTCCATTCCCAGTCTTCTCTGCTGCTGCTGCTGCTGCTGCTGCTACTTCTTCTTGTTCTTCTTTTTCTTCCATCTTTGCTTCTTCAGCTCTAGCGCTTTCGGCTGCCTCATTGTTCTCGGCAGCGGCGACCGCCTCTTCCAGCGTCTCGACTTGTTCGCTCTTCGCCGCTGGTGCTGGTGTAGTGTCCTTCTGCGAATAAAGCGATGACGTGCTAGCCAAAGCTTGCTGCTGATCCTCGAGCATGAATTTGCCCTCGAGCACAACGGAGCGTTCGAGATTGCGAACAAAGCCCCAGTACTGGCAGGCCGCGCGCAATCGCAAAAGGCAGTGATGTGGACAGAGCAAGTAGCGTGTTGGCGAACTCTCGCTGAGGCGGAAGATATGAGTGGGAACAGGCAAATGGGCAAGAACGAATGCGTCGTTGGACGGAAGCGCTTGCGCATCGCCATCAGTTGTAGTAGGCAACGACGCGACGTTGTTGGCAGCAGCGTCTGCTTCTGCCGTCGCTTTGACGTTGGAAGAAGATCTTCTAAAGGAGCTGAACAGCCCACCTCGAGACGGCTTGGGTGTAATGGTTCCCGAATTGCTGCCACTGCTGGATCCAGTAATAGAGCCGAGCGAGCTAGCAGCCGAGCTGGCCCAACTTGAGGTTGCCGTTGCAATACTGCTGGGCACCAAAGACGTCTTGCCGCCCTGTTCGGCAGACATGGCGGTGGCAGCGACTCCACCTGGCAAGGGAACATTGACAATGGGAATGCCGCACATGGAACATGCTGCAGGCGGCAGCTGAGCGTTCTCTCGGCGGATGAGGTCTTCGTCGATCGTCGTGCTTCCAGAAAAGATGGGCTCGATTACTAGGTTTCCCTCTAGGATGGCGGTGTTGGCTTGTCGTCTGCTCAGCCAGTTAAGACCGGGTGCAAAGTCGAGTCGAAGACACGGCTCGATATCCTCCTCCTGCGATCGTTTGATGAACGGTAATGAAAGCTGACTCGGCAGAGAAACCATACTCTCTACACTGGATGGCAGACTGGGATAATCACGATGTCGGCTGACCCCAGCAATGGCGAAAGGAGAGCTTGCGACGATAGCCCCGCCAAGTCCCTGACTGTAAGCTGTGGCCGCGGTTGGGAGTGAATTCATCGATGCAGCAGCATTGGTCGATTGCTGGAGGGCTGGTGAGGCAGTACGAGGAGTTGGCGTGCCAGTGCGCGATTCGCGTCCTCCGTTGTTTGGAAGCGGATAGTTGTAGAAAGGAGCAAGTTGTTTGCGGAGTCTGCGTAGATGGGCGATGAAGGAGCGGAATTCCTGGTATGGTACGATATTGATGATAAGGCGAGCTTCAGCGGCAAGGTCGAGGGTAGGTCTGTGCTTGCGATCCTGCATTGCTGATCTCTGAGAGATCGACCTGGCCAAGGACGATGTGTTGAGACGATGGAAGCTGACAGCGCCGCTCTCCACCGATGCAATGGAGGCACCATCATCGCCGTTGCTCTTCATGGACGAACCACTCTGGAGCTTCTCGACTTGACGCTGCAGGTCGGCGAGCACCCTTTGCTGCTCGAGCATGATGCCTTCCGTGTCCTTGAGACGCTCCTCCATGTTGCGACTTTTCTCTTCTGCTCGGGCACGCGAGAGCCTCTCAACGGCCACCATCTTGTTGGCTTCGCTGAAGAGACTGGAGCTGAGCTCGTCGAGTTCAGCCTCAATTTTGCTCTTGTCGCTTTCGGCTTTGCCGCGTTGCGCCGTCTCCTCGATGACGCGATCCATCATCCTTTGCATCTCGCTGCTGACATGGGCCTTTTCTACCAAGAGACCAGTGTTGAGTGCATCGAGATGCTCTGCACGCTCCTTTTCAAGTTCTTTGATCTTGGCAGACATGCCCTGCACTCGCTCCTGTGCGTCCGAATAGTCATCTTCGAGGTCTGCGATACGGTTGAAAGATCGAACGAGCTTCTCATTGAGGCTTGTAACCTGGTTGGTTAAGTCTTTGATCTGAGCTTGCAGTGCTTCGGTCGAAATGTTGTCGGACATGGCTGTGGATGGAGCAGCTGCAGCTGGGACATCTTCGGAACGAGACCCTTCCTGGCCTGCTATTGATATCGATTGCGACTGAGGACGAGAATTGCTGTTTGGATTCGAATGATCATTGCTAAAGATGGCAGAAGCCGCAGAGGCGCGCTTGAGAGCTGCGGTTTGGTCGTCCTGATCATGATCACCATTGGTGGAGAGGCGTTTGACATCAGCATCAATCGAAGACTCCTGGCCAAGTACATCGTCAGGATTGGCCTCGTCGGCCAAGATTGCGTCGGGGTCGAGGCGCTGCAGTTGTGATTCTGGAATGCTAGCGTCGGCGGTTTCCGCCTTGTTGGGCTCGGCATCATTTGTTGCCGACATTGTGGGAGCCAACTTGTCTCACGACGAGCTTACTGAGTGGATCGGAAGCAACTTCCGATTCAGAAGCTTCGCTGTCACAAACCAGGTACTGGCAAGGGCGAAAATGAGCGAACGGTGGTGAACATGTGACGGACAGAGAGAAGAAGTGGATCACCTGATATCGACTTTCTGAATCATTGAATTACGAATCGTGAATTGCTTGGATACACGTCCACACGTCCATGCACACACCAGCCCCCAGAATTTTCAGATGTGAGAGCCACGAGCCACGAGCTCGAGTTTTACGTGTTAGACAGTCACGAGTCACGAGTGTTACATGAGTTAGCGGGGCACGGGGAGGTGTGAAATCGTGGATCCGATGCCCTCTCCCTTCAGCCAACGTGCACATTAACGTTGCCTTCGGAAGAGCCGCAAAAGTCTCAACAACGTTCGAATCTGTGGTTGTGCTCTCAAACTGTCGATCCGTCTGATTCGGAGAACCCATACGTGATACAGTATGTTCTTTGTCAGTGCTATGGTCTGGGCCGCAGATCGTGTCGGATCACCCACGCAGCTCTGTCACGCCCGCGCTGTTGTGAGAGACTGCTGAGCTGCTCAACATTTCCTCCCACCGCCAAGTTGAGAATTCACACACACGCATGCACGCAGCCCGTGCAGCGTTGCACGCGCCATCACGGCCAATCTGGCGTAGCCATTCACGATTCACGCCTTGTGATTTCAAGTGACACTCACGACTTTAGCGACCGAAGAATCGTGAATCACGAATCACATTAATCATTACCCAGCCCCATACTTTCCACACCTCACCTCGGCTTGCTGACCTTCTCATCTCCCGTTTTCCATCTTGTCCTTCACCTCTAACAATCCAACAGCGCGTAAATCGATCGACACCCTGCCAACTCTCGACACGCGGATGCCTTCATCTCCGTCAGCCTTTGCTCACCTCCACCCACTCACCGCGGTTGCTATTCGTGGGCGCTGCTGTGCCAGAAGCAAAACCTTCCCCGCAACTTTTGCATAAGGAGGCCGTGCTGCTTCACAACGGCTACGCATTTGACGCCACGACCTACCACTTTCACTCTGATCAATACGTGTTTGCGATCTTAGACGACTACAGCACATCATTCTGAACGATACAGTGCACTTGGTCAATCGAGCGAGAAGCTACATAGCTCTCTATCCTTGGGTCTGCTTTTTTCTCCGGAACTCGTCACTTGTTCATTCCGAACAAGTCCTAGATTGCAGAAATGTAAGCGAACATGATCTGAAACCGAACTACATTGCGTACCATTGCTTACTGGAGACTTTTCTCTTTCTCTTCTCGACATCAGGGCGAGCGATAAAAGTCAAACTCTGCCCAAGGCTGGTGCTAGCCTCTCTGAGCGTATTGCAGCTCTGCAAAGAAAAACGTCGAATCCGGTAAGATCCACCAATCTTTCCCCACCAGGTACTGCAACTTCGACAGGATCCGGCAGACTGAGCCCGGGAGAAAGCCCCTCGAGGTCTCCCTCCGGCAGCTCCAGCCTCAACGCCGTGCGCGAGCGTATTGCAAAGTTTCAGTCGAGCGACGAGAGACCCGTCATGCCCAGAAGTTCCTTCGGGTCTCCCGCACCTAACCCCGAAATTCGAAGCGCGCGAAGTCAGTTTCCTGGAGCCAGCGCTGGCAAAGGAACAGGTGCATGGGGCGAGGGTGTATTGCGACCACAAATGACCGGCGGCGTCTGGCTCGGCGCTGGCGCTGGGGGCGGATGGGGCGATCCTGCTTCAGCGTCGCTCCGCCCTCAAATGACTGGTGGTGCTTTTCTCGGCAACGGCACGCCGCGCACTTCGGGTCTTGGTGCGTCAAGGCCAATGCGAGTAGCTTCGGACAACATTATGCACGGAGTGGGTCGAGACGCTTTCGCCGAGCTTGACGACGACCTCGTTCTGACCGGACGCAATCGTCCAGAGCCGACCGCCACCGCATCGGCTGACGAAGCCGAATCTTCCAAAGAAGTACTTGCGAACGGTACCACTTCTAAAGACACTACTGAAGCGCTGCCGAAGCTGCCCGACACACCCACGGCTGAGATTGATCTCGCAAAGATCCATGCAAGCTCTGGCCTTCCAGAAACGTCTGCACCTGCCGCCATTCCCGACTTCCCTGAGGCACCTTCTTCCGCGCTGAAAGAAACACATAAAGTCAATAGTGCATTTGAGGCTGCCAACGCGAACCCCGATACGTCGATAGAGATTGGCATTCATGGACGATCCGCTGACGATGTCGAGCGCATCCGCCAACGCGCGCAGGACTTGCAGATATCCGATGAGTCGGACATGGCTGCCGACAACGAGCCTTGGATCGCACCTTCGCCAGCTGACCCGGCCGGTCAGGTACCGAAACCGATCGATACGAACGAGATTCTTGCTACCCAGAGTCAGTCGTCTAAGGATGATGGCCCAGATCCTTGGGTGCAAGGATATGGCAATCCCGCGGTGGACCGCGACCTCACGACCGGTGGTCTTGGTACCGAGGCACCGCGTACACCAGCAGAATACTCAGCTCCGGGAACTTTGGCTGAGCGCGCTCAAGTTGAACGGACCGACTCGGGTCGCGTTGATCCTCTAGATCCAGCAGCTCACCAAGTACGCGGACCAGGCTTGCTCGTGCCGCGAGATGAGGTTGCCGAAGCGCAGGATCTCGGACCTAGCGCTGTCAAAGCACCCCTGGCAGAATCTCCATCAACAAGCAACGCCAGCGTCACCGGGTTGACAGCATCCACGCCATTCGGCTTCAATGGCCGCCTCGCTTCGACACTGACGCCAGCTGAAAAGGCGAAGCAGGCAGTAGCGATGGGCCGCACAAAGAGTCAGTCGCAGCGTTTGCGTCGTCCACCACCAGGCACTGTCCTATCAGCCGCAGACCTTGACGCCAGCGATGACGAATACGAGCCAGGCTGGGCGAGTGTCACCAGTGTAATGTCTTCGTCGCGCTCATGATCTTGTCATTCGAACACACCTCACCATCTCAGTCCAAGCAGGGTACCGCTTTAGTTAGCCGACCCGATCTAAAGTCTGACAATAGCAATGATCATTGCCCTGTGAAGCGGCGAGCGATACGTGATTGTGGTACACCAAATGAACTGTTTGTGAACGTGTGGCGAGCTGTGAGCGGATCTTGAGGTGCTTTGAGCGTTTGAAATAAGCCAGTGATCGCTCTACAGACGACTCGTCAAATCGTGAGCGTCAATGCCCTCGTATGCGATCGAATAGACAGCCTTGAACAACGGATAGTCGTCGACCTTGCCTCGGGCCGCCAACAATTCGTGTACCTCCCTTGCGGTCTCTGTTCCTTGCAACTTTTGACCATTGAGCAACTCTTTTTCGAGCTGATCGAATGGTTTGCCGGTCTTGACGAACGCCTCGGCGCACTTTCGATTCCTTCCGCCGAGGCAGGTGGTGATGAGATCAGCGACGCCCGCACTCGTTTCTGTGAAGGTCTCGGGTTTGATTCCCTCGAAGAACTCCTCGCTGAAGCGCTTCATCTCCATCAGACCGATGCGCATCACCGCCGCTTTGGCATTGTCTCCCCAACCCAATCCATCCGTGAAACCTGCGGCGATCGCAACGACATTCTTCAACGCCCCACACAGACTTACTCCCGCCACATCCTCGATGATCCCTACTTTGAAGGTAGGCGTGTCGAATAGCTTGAAGAACAGCTCGGCGTTTTCTCGACCTTTTGCATCGGGTCGATGACCGATTGTGGTTTCTGAGAACTTGTCCTGCGCCACCTCGTTCGCGATGTTAGCTCCAGATAAAGCGGAGCACGACACCCCGAGCGCTTCTTGGATCACATCAGCAAAGATTGAGATCTTGCCATCCTTGACTTCGACACCCTTGATCATCGAGATCGCGTGTGCATCTGGGTTCACATGGCCCTTCAACTGCTTGCACACCGATCGGATAAACTGATGCGGTAAAACGAACACCAACAGCGTCGCATCCTTGACCGCATCGACAGGGTTTGGGTTGGCAATGACGTTATCCGGAAGCTTGCATCCGGGCAGGTACTTGGGATTCTCGTGTGTCTCGTTGATGACCTGCGAGAGAGGTTTGCCGTTGTAATCTTCTTCGAACACGTACATCTGCACTTCGCGTTGAAACGTGTCCGAGTGTCGTTGTGTGTTCTGACCGGCAATACGAGCGATAGCAGAGCCCCAATTTCCAGAGCCGACAATCACCACTTTGTGCTTCTTTGAAGAGCTTGATGTCGAGGCGGTTGACATGGCGGCGGATTGTAGCGTGTGCCGAGATGGAAGAGTTAGAGGTTGGAAGTGTCTTGGACTCGCGGACAGAGAGCGAGAGACGGCGATGATAGAGTGTGACCCTGCCAGTCGGAGCTGACGAGGGATGAAGGAGCCGAGTGCCGACAGAATCGTGGATGTCGTCGAAGCACTATGAGCGCGATTGCGGCAGTAAGACTTGCTGAGAGTGTTATATCGACCTAGGCTGATTTCTCCAAGTTGTCGAAGCTAAGCAAAGAAGGTTGCGGGATTTCCGAGAGTGATCCTCAGACGAACGATAAGCGGTAGAAGGGGGGCGAGGCTGAGGAAGTTATTGGTGCGAAGACAAGATCTGAAACGCTTATTGGAAACCATACGTTATACTAAATCGTTGTGAATCAGTCAGCAGGTAAGCGCGGGCAGTAATACGATGTGCCGAAGAATTGCCGCCACGCCCAAAACTTCCCGCCTGCGCCTCAGCAAAATCAAAAACTAAACCAAAAATTAAAATTTCATCGGACCACAGCCCAAGCCATCCGAAAACGGAACAAGAGCTGAGGTGGAGTAAATCACGAATAGATTCGAAAGCTTGTTGCCCTGTGCTCACCCTTGCCTCTCTTCGCCCACGAGAGAGAGTCGTTATCGGACAATAAAATCGAGTTGGGTTGGGGTTGAAAAGGGTCAGTCATCCAACCCAGCACCACAGCGCACACTGTGACTCGTGACTTTCGTCAGAGATCTCTCAGATCTTCAAATCGTGTATTGATCCACAAAGCTGTTGTTCCTCAGTAGTTTCCCTAATCCAACCATTCACGATTTGCACAATTCTGGTGGGTGAGGTGGAGCTTGACTCCTTCCTTTTCCGAAGGTGCAAGGTAAAGAGCAGTCAAAATCGACAGCACTGAGCGACGGATAGATTGGCATCGAAGAAGAAACGGTTGCACTCACGACTATCCCCATCGGAAAGGGTCCTCTTTCCGTTTGTCTTTTGAAACCTCAACACCTTTCGGCTGATCACACTTCGGCACTCCACGGCGGTCGATACGCGCCAATCACGAATGAATGCATCTATTTCCATCACGTACAGTAGCTGCATACAATTTCCAGACCAGCCCGGCGCAGCCCGTGACAGCGAGCATTCCGGCTTCTGTTGCCTTTGCCGTCACCGGCATAATGATCTCTGAACGCCGACGGAAAGTATTTCATCATCGACGCTGTTCGACGTAATGAGCACACCGAACGTGAATGGATCTGGCTCTGTCGGCTATTGAGCTTGTCGGACCCCTGGCAACCCTTGGCGCAGCTCACACGGCGTGTCTCGTGTCCCGTGTCCGCACGCCGAACACATCAATGGTTAGGCCGGTTGCAGTTGGCTCTCTCGCACCGTTCCTTGTCTCATCGGTACTCTTCCACGAAAGACTACTGAACGCGATGCTAGACAGATCTACATTAAAGAGGGGTCGCAAACGAAGTACGAGATTGTCCGCTCAGTCGTCCTGTGGAGGCTTGATAGCGATGGCCAACGAATGTTGGCCAGCGGTGGCAGCAGCCATGATGCGCCAGGCACCAGGCTGACCGGGCATTGCAATCGCTGTCGGCGTATCCTTGCTCTGGTTGCCGCCAACGTCTTCAGCGGGGTGACCAAGCGCATCGTCCGAAGTCGTGCCCCACGAGTACAGCGTGCCGTCGGCGGCCAAGGCAAGCGTGAAGCGCATGCCGGCGCTGAGAGCCACGATCTTGGTTTTGCCATCCTCGGTCTTGGCCGACTTGGGCGCCCATGAAGGGGGGGCTGGGAACGGCACCAGTGTGGGCTCGCGAACAACAACTGGGTTCGCTGCAGTTGCGCCTTTGAGTGCTGGGTGACCGGCCGGAAGACCAAGCTTGCCTTCGTCACTGTCACCACAGATGTACACCTCGCCATTTGCAAGGAGGAAAACGGTGTGGAAGTTGCCGCCCACAATCTGCACCACTTCAGCACCGTTGTGGCGCGCGGGGCTCAGCGCAGCGATGACGTGCGGAGTGGCCACCTTAATAGCCTTCAAACCGGTGCCCGTCTGACCTTTGGTGTTCAATCCCCAACCGACAACTTTGCCGCTCTTCTCCACTGCAAAGCCATTGGTAAGACCACAAAAGATGCGCTTGCACTCTGCCAGGCCAACCATGGGTGTAGGTGTGAGGTCGCATTCCTTCGGCGGCTCGCCCTTGGAAAACTTCTGAGCAACCCTGCGTGGGTTAGAACTACGGCCAAGCTGGTAGCAAGTGTTGGTTCCCCATGAGTAGACCTTTCCATTGAGCGACAGAGCGAGGAAATGGTTCTCACCCGCTGCCACTGCCGCAAAAGTCTCGTTCTCGATACCGGGCAAAGCGATAGGATACCACTGTTCTCTGTTGCGGCCAGGCGCGTCTGAATCCGCGAAGCAAACGCGTCCCTCGCCATCCTTGAAGTATCCCCAGGAGCGGAGACGACCTTGGTCATCGAGCACGGCACCTGCAGCGTCGGCCGATGCGACCCGCGTGGCACGGTATTTCTCAACAGAACCCTTCTTTCCATCAATGGGGTTGATGCCTTTGCCTGTGGGCGAAAGCCCTTCGACGGGTGCAAAATTGAAGTAGGCTTCTTCCGCGTCATCAGAGTCACCACGGTACTTGCGTCCAAGCGTTCCGTAATCTTCAGCGCCCGAAGTGAGGATGCGGCCGAGGTTGTCGATCAAGACCGAGTGCATACCACCTCCAACAATGAGCTCGATACCACCCTCGCCAAAGTCGCCGTCATCAATCTGCATTGAGATCTCCTTGTTACCGAAAGGTTTGGGCTTGTTGAGCTTGTTTGGCTTGTCATCTTCGGGAGGACCGACACCGAACTGACCCGCGTCACCCGATCCCCAGACAAAGAGCTTGCGAGGCAGCACAGCACCTTTGCCGCTGGTGGCCCGGATGCCTGTGCTGACCTCAACGGCGATTCCTTCAGTTACGTCGTCCGCGTGTACAGGTTGAATAGGTCGTGGAACCGAGTTGATCGGACCTGCCGGGGTGGCAGCGCGGCGACTGCGCTTGATCGGACGGGCAGCTCCATCTGCCATATCTACGTCGCTGATGGGCTCAGCTGAAGCAGCGCGTCCCTTGCCATTTCGCTTCTTCAGATCCGGAAGCGGAGCGGCAGTATCTTTGGCCTCGGCATCGTCTTCCTGAAGCTCATCCTCTTCCTCTTCCGCGTCCTTGGCTCGCTTGGTGCCTCGCTTAGCAGATTCAGCCTTGGCTCCATTGGCTGTCGGCTTCTTTGCGATTTCTTTGGAAGCCGGTTTTGAAGCTGGTTTGGTGGCCTTAGCCTTGGCGGCTTTGGATTGAACTGTAGTCGCGACGTTGGATGGTTGAGCGGTCAGCAACGTGTATGCTTTGATTGGGTCCGCCCAGAACACCAATGTAACTCACCTTTTGGTGCCATCGTGTTTCTGCTGTCTAACCCTGGTGTAGTCAAAGGTGGCTGGGACGAATGGAAGGATGCGCAAGAAAAGACGGTGCGCTGGAAAGCAAGTGTTGCTACGTCTGAGAATGAAAACGTTCAACTTCTTCTTGAAGACCGACCCGAACGTGGAGCACAGAGCACGTGAGCTCAGGAAGGCAGAGCACGGCACGCGGAGCCACGGTTGATGTTAAAGTGTATTCGATTTTGGTCGCTGACTGCGCCAGAGCGATTTTATCCTCTGCCTCCACACGTGATGTTTGCGAAGACGCGCTGTGCTGTTGTGTTTGTTTCGGGCTGTTTTGCCAGAACAAACATACTAACTTATCTGGCTTTTCCAAGAGCCGTGAGCTGAAAGCGGTTCTAAAGCCGTCATAGCTGCCAAAAATCGAGCTGTTGACTGCACGAGAAAAGGGTCTAGATCATCTTCTTGACGGCCTAGTCGCCATGCCTCGGCAGCTGCTCATTCGGCCAGCCCATGTTGCGGTCCATGCTATGAATCCTGCTTGACGATAATGTGCACGAACTGATGTCTCTGCAATAAAAATACAAGACAGACCAAAACGTTGTGTTTCGTTTGTCCCCCTCCCACGTCGAAATCGTGAACAGAACGCAACGATGACCTACCGGCCACACAAGCACATCCCCGACAAGAACCGAGTCATTGCAGGCTACGTAGTGAGTTAACATAGCAGGTGTCCTGTGTAAAGGCAAATGAACGTCCATGCTAACCCTTGACTGTCTCTCTGGGTCGAAACGGACACCATTCAGTCCGCCCTTAACAATCCTTCTACCACAAGCGAAGGCAGAGCTCATGCCCGCAAACAGCTGCTCAAGGTACGTTTCAAGTCGTTATCATGTATAGACACGCCAGGATGATGCATTCGTTACGTGTCCTTGTCAAATCCCAGTTCGGACTTCGTTCTACGTCACTGATTCCTTCTCGATTGTTGCTTTTGGCTCATGGTGCTTTGCAGAAAGGGCACATCAGAAAAGCTTTCTTTTCAACCAGCTTTGACACTCGCATCCGCAGAATGCTGGGTCTCAGGGCCAAGCGCAGGCATTGAGGCCGGCTAGTTTAGCAAGGGTGCCCTTGCCTACTCTCATCTGCATCTTTTGCCTACGACCGACAGTACTCTCACGTTGAAACACATTGACACCTGATACCCCGAAGTCAATACTATATAATCGCTTTCAAGGTGACCAGATATGTAGAATGTACCCGTGACTGATGGTCAGATGGGTCAGAGGGCCCTGGGGTTAGGACATGAAGGGCTGACCCAGAGACTGCTGGCGGTCTTGATCTAACACGAGCAGGATTTGAGCGTGGAGCTGTGGAGCCGTGGAGCTTGGAGCACAGAGCACGGAGCTGTGCTCACTGAGTGGAGAGAATCGAGTTTTTACGCCTATTCGTGATTCACGCTCAGTACTCACGAAAATCGTACACGAAACAGAACTCCAGGGTCCGTGCGGTGGGCACAGTGGCAGTCGTGAGTGTGCAGTCAAACGCTGCGTCCCTGTGCACCGTCCCCGCACTTTCTCAATGATCCAAGCGTCGATCCTTTGAGTGAGTGAGAACAGCTCAAGCCACTGAACCTGAGGGGAACGTGTATGGGTCACAAACAGCGTTGTCCTGGTTCTGTATGCTCCCGCTCTCTCTGTTTGCTCTTAGACATCCACGTTCTGCATCCCACAAATTGTTTGCTCACAAGCGTACAGACGTGAACAGCTGAGCAGCCATGTGTCAACACGGCAGGCCGCAGACCGCTTCCAAGTCGGCAGACTATCCTACACACGCCAGCGCTGAGCCACGCCCTGTACGAGCTGGTCTCATCCGGTCCGTTCACGAGCGTCGACTGGAAGAGTTCATTGGCGGCCAATTCGGAGACTACAACCTTGCTTCGGTTCTCTTCGAAGCCCGCACTGACGACCCCAAGTACGTCTCGATTCAAAGCTGGACACCCAAAGCTGGCACCAAGCCTACCTTCGACGAAGCAAAGCGTCAGACCTACGTCAAGGCGGACAAGAGCATCAAATTTGGTCCCTCATGGACCAATCACTGGCTCAAGCTCAAACTGACCGTACCTAAGGACTGGATCAAAAAGGATTGGGTTCAACTCGAGTTCGATCCCGAATGCGAGGCTCTGATCTATTCCGAAGACGGCCTTCCCCTCCAAGGTATCACAGGCGGAGGAGACAAGCGACGAGTAGACTTTCCACTCAAGCCCGAATACCGCCATGGTATCACCTTCTACATAGAAGTCACCGCCAACGGCATGTTCGGTATGCCGGCAGATGGCTCGGGAGATCCTGATCCCAATCGCTACTTCGACCTGGCTTCCTGCGACATTGTGGTCAAGCGTCCGGAAGCTTGGAAACTTATGTGGGACTTTGAGCACCTCTTGGGATGCGTCAAAAACTTACCAAGGGACACCGAGCTTCAAAACCGCGCTCTTTGGGTCGCGAACCAGATCCAGAACACTTTCCGCAAAGCTGACCTCGACAGCATCTCTCGTTGCCGCAAGCTCGCCCAAGAGATTCTCGGCAAGGACTGGGATGATAACATCGAGACCATATACGATCGAGATGTAGTCGAAGGTCGTGAGGATGTTCGGATCTGGAGTCTTGGTCACAGTCACATCGACAGCGCCTGGCTTTGGCCCTACTCTGCTACCCAGCAAAAGGTGGCACGTTCCTGGTCGACTCAAATTGATCTCATGGACCGATTCCCGGAACACCGCTTCACTGCATCGACTGCCCAGCAGTACCAGTGGCTCGAGACTCTGTACCCGAAGCTTTTTGAAAAGCTTAAGGGTTACATCGAGGATGGCCGCTTTCAGCCCATCGGCGGCTCTTGGGTCGAGTGTGATGCCAATATGCCGTCAGGCGAGGCTTTTGCTCGACAGTTTCTTTATGGTCAGCGATACTTCCTGTCTCGCTTCGGAAAGCGATGTGACATCTTCTGGCTTCCCGACACGTTTGGCTACAACGCTCAGATCCCTCAGCTGGCTCGTCAATCCGGTTGTGACTACTTTTTCACTCAAAAGCTCAGCTGGAATAACATCAACCGTTTTCCTCACAACACGCTCATGTGGGTCGGCTTGGACGGCACTCAAATCATCGTGCACATGACTCCAGTAAACAACTACGACTCTAGAGGCTACGTCGAAGAGATTGTTCGTGGCATCAAGAACAATGCCGATCTATGGGTCCAACCTCACGCACTGATGCTCTACGGATTCGGTGATGGCGGTGGAGGTCCCTCAGAGGAAATGATCGAACGCATGCGACGTGCTCGCGCTGTCAACAACAACGGCTTCAAGGACATGCCTCGTGTCCACAATGGGCGCTCGGCCAAGGACTTTTTTGAGCATGTCCGCAAGGTGACCGACAATGGCAACCGCTTGTCGACGTGGTCGGGTGAAATTTATCTCGAATTTCACCGCGGCGTCTACACCTCTCACGGCTCAATCAAGCAATGGAACCGTCGGTTCGAGGCTTTCATGCAGAAGCTCGAATGGCTTACCACGCTTGCATCGATCAAAGCCAGCGGATACAAATATCCGAAGGAGTCGCTCGATGCCATCTGGGAACCCCTTCTGCTCAACCAGTTCCATGATTGCTTGCCAGGTAGTTCCATCCGCAAGGTGTACGACGACCTTGAAGAAATGTACGCCGATATGGCCATCAAAGGCAAGAAGCTGTGGCGCCAGGCTCTTAACGCTCTCGGCGTCGGCGAAGAAGTGGTAGCTTCCAGCAAGAGCGCCTACACCGCGATCAACTCCTTGGATGTGCCACGCCGCGAACTGGTCGAGGTACAGCTTTCCAGCCACATGCCACGTGCTGAGGCGATCGCACTCTCGCATCAGTCGATGCAACTGTGCAAGACTGGTCAGAGCGCACTTTTGCTGCTCGAGGATGCCAGCGGCCGTGGTCAGGCGACTGTTGTTGACAACCAAAGCAGCTCTCTTACTGAGTCGCAGACGGTGAAAGCGGAGGAATTCGAGCACAACAGCTTTCTGCTCCAGAGTCCTGCCATTGCTGTCAAGGTTACCAAGGGTCGCATCACCTCTATTTATGACCGTCTCGCTGACCGTGAGCTCATCGAGGGTGGTCGCACTGCCGGTCTCGCCATCTCGGAGGACTATCCTCCTCAGTTTGACAACTGGGAGACCGAGGTCTACTCGCTCGACACCGAGGAGGAGATTCCATTCACCAATGTGCGCATCGCCGAAGCAGGTCCTTGGCGTGCCAGTCTCGCGCTCGAAGCCAAGTTTGGTCAGAGCACGGTTCAGATCAACATCGTCCTTGACGCTGTTTCCGCCACCCCCCTTGTTACCGGCAAAGACGCACGCCCGCTCCTGCGCTTTGACACACAGATCGGCTGGTGGGAGAAGCACCGCTTCCTGCGCTTCAACGTCCCCACGCGTCTCCGATCCGACGTTGCCAGCTTTGAAACGCAATTTGGAATCACAAGGCGTCCGACCACGCGCAACACCAGCTGGGAAGCAGCCAAGTTCGAAGTCTGTGGTCACAGATTCGCCGATCTTTCGGAGGAGGACTACGGTCTCAGTATTCTGACTGAATCCAAGTACGGATACAGTGTTGAAGGAGGAGCGATGAGGCTGTCGCTGCTCAAGGCGGGAACGTACCCGGATGCGCACGAGGATGAAGGCTTGCACCAGTTCGCTTTCGCTCTCTATCCGCACGTTGGTGGCGTGGGTCGAGGCAAAGTGGTCCAAGTCGCCAGGGTCTTCAACGCTCGTTTCGATGTGGACTATGGACGTCAGTCTAGAATCGACATTGCCACACTGGAGCGTAGTGGCGCTGCTGTCACCCGCACAGACCTGCAGATGCCGATTGAGATCGTCGATTCGACCCGCGCCGGCGTCGTTTTGGACACAATCAAACGTGCTGAGGATGACTTTGAGTACTATGGTCAAAAGCCCAAGGACCCGCATTCGTTTGGCATCATCGTACGACTCTACGAGTCCCTTGGAGCACACGCCAAACCCACGATCAAAGTCAAGCTGCCTGTCAAAGACGTCAACCTCACCAACCTGCTCGAAGATGTTGATGCGGACAAGAAGGAAGAAATCAACTTCAACACGTATACTGATGAGGAGGACAGCACCTACGTTCAGCTCGATTTCAAACCGTTTGAGATCAAGACGCTCAAGATTTCTATTTAGATAAAGTGGTCTTCTCGCATGGTTTCGTTGTTCAATGTTGATATGTCTGATGTCCAATGCCAATTGATCAAATCTAGCGTACGGTCTACTGCCGCAAAACCTCTCGTTTCGAGACAGACTGATGAACCCGCACAAAAGTACCGTACGTTGCGCCAGACTCTGCAAATTAAGTAATCGGTGCCGTGTGATCGAAAGCCTTGGTCGTCCGCTTGTCGACTCAGCCTGGGCCAATCTTCTGAAGTCACAGAGTGAACTCGTGAACATGAAGGGGTCCGATTTGCTCTTCGAGGTAACTCGAGGTAACCTCTGAAAAATACAGCTGTACGGGACACAATCAATCGTGAATACAACATTGTGAAGTTGATGGCGACCCAACACGACAAGCATTCTGTGAGTGTCCAGCAATCGAGTCAAAACACGCCAACAATCAATTCGTGAGGGACTTAGTGGTCAGACGGTTCAAAGCGGAACTCATGCCTTCTTTCCCCCCTACCTCGCCGAGATGACACGGAAGGGACGCGGCCCACTTATGAGGTTGGTGTAGTGGGGCTTTCTCTACGTCGGGGCAGTCTGATGGGAATGTCAACTGAAGTACTGCGCTAGAGCCCACCGCCGTACCTCAGATAGCCTCTGAAAAGGCTGTTGTCTTTTAAAGTACCAACCAAGAGGATGCAAGACGACAAAGAAGTGGGCGAACGAGCAATGGTTGGCTCTGTGCAGTCACGACAATCAAGTGGTGTCAAGCCAACTGCGAAGCTGTCAGTGGTGATGACCCAAGGTGTGCCGCACATTGCTCATCAGCGCAAGCTTACAAATGAGACTCTGAGCAAGGCGAGCAGTATAAAGACCAGTGCTTAACTCGTACAGTTACTCACCTCTTTCCAACCTCCTTACTTTCCTCTGCTCCTTTTTGAAGAACACTCGACAATGCAGATCAAGAAAGCCATCTTTGCAGTGGCCTTTGGCCTTGTCACGGCCAGCACTGTCGCTGGAGAATGGCTGAAGGTCTCACCTGGCAACAGCTATGACGAATACTGCAAAGGTAGTGGCACCAAGTTCCGCTCATCTCGCTTGTGCGTCAACGTTAAACCCTCTTTCTTCAAGCGGATCAACGAACAAGCATCAAGCTTCCAAGGCTATATCTCTAGCGATGCTACAGGTGAGTTTGCATCATCCATTCTTTCAAAGGCTATCGGTTGATGAGCAGCTGTGTATGAGAGAGGGGTGTTCAGATCGATAGCTCAGAGTTCTGTACTTTTCTAGCAACGTTTGGTGGCTAGAGCATAAGTTGAGTTCTGACCTTTTGTACAAAGCCGTGGAACACGAGTGCGATTCTTGGACTTGAACGAATCATATGACATCGAAAGGAGACTAATAGAACAGCCGCATGCATTTTGGGACATCGTCAACGACAGGTTTTGTGGTTATCGACAATGGACAGAAGCCTCAAATTGTTCTGGACACGCACACTCTGAAGATCAAGTTCTACGACTCAATTTGCGCTTCGGTGCAGATCTGGACAAACTCTGCGGTGTCAACGGTCATCGGCGATCAGCAGGTCTGCTACTCGGACCCTTACAATCTCCCGGACAATGTCTAAAGGGACCCATTCGTGATTTGAAGGGTAACCAACTTCACCAGAACTCGCTGGCTCACGTGTAGAAGCGGTAGGCTATCTTATTGCTCAGGCTACTAGTCCATTCAGAACGGTCCATCTCGGATCAAAGACAGAGGCTTGTCACATGTAATCAATTGAGACCATTCGAGTTGAACCTCAGTACATACCATTCATGATTGTGTATGTTGTGTAGTCACGAGGGATGTGAGTTGTCAATTACGAATGACGAACCTGCCCGATTCACGATTTCGCAGCGGTAAGAAAAGTCACCGCCCTTGCTGATTGTGAAGTGATCTGATATTCCAAACTCGTTGTGCGCCACGCGCATACGGCAGGGCAACACTCACGACTCGTGACTGCGACACACAAACGGGCCAACTCGTCTTGACGAATCGTGAATTGCGCGCGCAGACACAATCACGAATCACGAATCACGAATTTTTGAGAGCAACACCTGTGACCTCTGTCAAGTGCAGGGTCACGAGGGTGGCGAAGTCGCAACCCAGAACTTATTAGGGACCAGGTTCTTTTGTTGAGTACGTTCCTTGAGCCACATAGCATGGTGTAACACGCCGCTCAGGCAGCCGGGAGCCCACAACGACGTGCTCAAATTGGTGCGGACCACCATCCGGTAATTGCGTTTGGCCGTGGCCCTTTTGACAGTGCACACGGCCGAAACGCCATCTTGAGAGCATCAAACGGTAGGGGAAAGGGATTGGTCGCAAGTGCAAGCTGGAAGGAAGCAGATTGTGCGTAAACTGTGAGTAACTCTCACATCGGTGCTTGAATTCATCTCGTGGGGAAGAGAAGTGGAAGAGCACAATTCTGATCACGAGCAGACTTGATGACTCGGAATTGCTATGATGGTGATGGAGCCCAACAGTGTGAGTATCTGATGGTGCTCGGACCAGCCCAAGCGTTGTTCGAAAAAAAAGCGGAGAATTGGCCCAGTCAGACTCAGACCGTTGCTGCCGCCGAGGAGGGTGTAAGGTAAGTTACTGCTGTCGTCAGGCTTGTTTTTGCTTTTCTCCTTCAGCGACCCATGTTCTGGCCCAAGGTTTATGAGAGGAGTGAGTGCTCGGTAGGTCTTCGGTTGTCTCTGTTGGAATGCCCCGAGCCACGCTGTTTTTTCTACCAAGTTCCTCCTTTACAGTACTGTGACCGATCTGCTTTTTGCTCAGCAGCTTACAATCTGTTGCCACATGACGCTCTCCTTAACCTCTTACTCCCTCATCAAGACATTTAGACTGAAGGCTGAAAATGTACGCATGAGCTACCTCACGGATGAAATGAGAGATCCCTCAGGCAGAAGCCACGCAAGTCTCTATTCCTCGTGGTTGAGAGAAGGCGAGCCATCCAGTAGACGTGAGCAGATGGCAGAGGGGGAAAAAAACAAAGTGGCTGCGAGAAGTTGGAGTGAATACAGTCGAGAGACAGGGGGGCTAAGTCTGTGAGTTACTCTTGACTACGCGCTCGGAATCACGAATTCACCTTTGAGCTCCCAAAGTTCAAATTGTGATATTAGATTATACGATTTTCGACTTGAACGCTGAGGATGACCAGTAGTCTGCTCCAGTGCCCAGCCTTGTTCGCGACTCAGGAAAAACAGGTGAAGAAAAATATGCAAAATTCAAATTGGAGTTCTGGGCATCCTTGCGGTGTGCTGCCAAACCAAGTCGTGAGTCGTGAGTGTTGCTTGATTAGTTGGTTGGTTGGGGAAAGGGGGCAGAAAAAAAGAAAGCGAGAGAGCACAGACAAAAGCGACGTGGTGTGACAGCCAACAGCGCGTCAGTTCAAGGTTGGTCCTGCTCGTATGCCCAAAGCACAGTCACGACTCGCTCGCTCTCTCTCTCGTTCGATTGGTTGGCAACAAAAGCGGCGTTTCTGCTCCACTTCTTTTGCAGTTTTGAATTGGCTGCTGTCTGGCTGGTCTGCTTCTCTCTCGAGCTGGGTAGCTGCGACTCAAACCCAGTGACTGATTCTGTGCACTCTGCACGCTCCACGCTCCACGCCACGGTCCGCGTTGGCTTTGATCTTGAGTCAGTGCATTGCTCATCGGCTTCATCTCCCTTGTCAGATCCACCACCATCTCTACTCCAACCATACCGCGCCATTCGGGATCCGCATCGTTCTTGTCCTACTGCGCATTCATCTCCTTTCCGGAATCGGTCGCCTTGCATTGCACTTCGTGAACGTCCGTCGTCCAACGCTTGCCGAACGCACTCCACGCACGACACTTCACGTCCCAAGCCTGTTTGATACGGATCGCTTCCTATCCTTTGGCGTCTTGCCGGCAATCGCTCTACGTCGTTCACGTCGTTCTCTGCAACTCCTTAAAGCTTCTGCACCCCTAGCAGCCTTATCAAACTCTAGCAGTCCACGGCCCACGGCCTGCAGAGCAGCAAAACACGCATAAGGTCACGCTTCTGTCGAACGTCATCTCAAAACGACAACTCGCAAGCGGGATCTGCTGACACTTCACGTCGCAATCTACGCTCGTCTTCCACTTTAACAATGTCTAACGCGCCGCTCAACGGCGTCAAGCTCAACCGTAGGTGTTTACTTTTCGTTACCGGCCAATCTCGCATCATCCGCTCGTTCTTGCCTAGTGCATCTCGCCAGCCGTACCGTCATCGTTCCGCTGCTGCCCAATCTGCAATCGCATTAGCGACGTTCTTATTTCATGCGAAAATGCAGCTGGTGACAACGATGAATGCTCGACATTCATCCAAGACACGGCAACAGGCATCATGCTTGAGCGAGCAATCTGTGTTGTGCCTTTCAGAGCCTGCTGTACTTCTCAGGACCGCATCCGCTGACCTTCTAGTTTATGTTTGCCTCGTTTGATTTTCCATTTCCTCTCGCTCCTCTTTTCTGCTGTTTCGACTCAATTGCAGCGCTTGATGATCCCAACAAGGTGATCAAGGTTCTTGCCTCGGATGGCAAGACTGGCGAGCAGCGAGAAATCGCTTACACTAACTGCAAAGTAATCGGAAACGGAAGTTTCGGTGTCGTCTTCCAGGCAAAGCTCGTTTCACAAGGCTCAGAACCTGCCGAGGGCTCGAGCAAAGAGAGCGATGAGGTTGCTATCAAGAAGGTGTTGCAGGACAAACGATTCAAGAACCGTGAGCTGCAGATCATGAGGATTGTAAAGCACCCTAACGTGGTCGATCTGAAGGCGTTCTTCTACTCGAACGGCGACAAAAAGGACGAGGTCTTCCTCAACCTTGTGCTCGAATACGTGCCAGAGACCGTCTACCGCGCCTCGCGTCATTACGCCAAGCTCAAGCAGACCATGCCTATGCTGCTCATCAAGCTCTACATGTACCAGTTGCTACGCAGTTTGGCCTACATCCACTCGATCGGTATCTGCCACCGTGACATCAAGCCTCAAAATCTGCTGCTCGACCCTCCCTCCGGCGTTCTCAAGCTGATTGACTTTGGTTCCGCAAAAATCCTGATTGCAGGCGAGCCCAACGTCAGCTACATTTGCTCGAGATACTACCGAGCTCCCGAGCTCATCTTTGGTGCCACCAACTACACGACCAACATTGACATCTGGTCTACAGGATGCGTCATGGCTGAGCTCATGCAAGGGCAACCTCTTTTCCCCGGTGAGAGCGGTATCGACCAGCTTGTTGAGATTATCAAGGTGCTCGGTACGCCTTCGCGTGAGCAGATCAAGACCATGAACCCCAACTACATGGAGCACAAGTTCCCTCAGATCCGACCTCACCCCTTCTCCAAGGTCTTCCGCCCGCGCACACCTCCCGATGCCATCGACCTAATTTCGCGACTGCTTGAGTACACCCCCAGCGCTCGTCTCACCGCCATCGAGGCACTCTGCCATCCGTTCTTCGACGAGCTTCGAACCGGCGAGGCTCGCATGCCTAATGGCCGTGAGCTCCCACCCCTCTTCAACTGGACCAAAGAGGAGCTCTCTGTCCGACCTGATCTTATCTCGCGGCTCGTTCCTCAGCACGCCGAAGCGGAGCTTCTGTCGCGCGGCATTGATGTTCACAACTTCCAGCCCATCCCGCTCGAGTCGCTGAAGGTCACGCTTGACTAGGTGGATGCCACAACGATGGCGACAAGCAGACAGCAAGAGGAGCAAGGCTGGTGCGTTGCGTGATGCGTTGGAAGGAAGATTGATCTCAGGTAAATGATGCCAGAAGGGAGTCCAACGATTTATTTGACGCAGCAGCTGTACACGCACGATTTGCCTCTGCAACAGAGCTGGATCAACAGCCCCCAAGACAGTTATGCTGCTCTATCGATGGCAGATGTGCCGCCACCAACGCAAGCAAACGGTCGGGCAAGATACATGCTGCTTTGCTGCAGGCACAGCTTGCTGCTCAGCTCATCCCTGCTGGCCATTTCCATTCTGGACGGATCATGCAAAACATTACAAAATTGCAAAATACTATCACCACGCAATATTCATCCCCCATACCGCTCTATTCGAAAAGGGTCGAGCATCTTGCAACTATCCATTGCAAACACTCCATCATTGTACATAGCCAACTGACTCCCTCCCTTCCCGCGGTGCATCTGTCTGCCACCTGCTCCTCTCCCTCTCTCTCCCCTTGTCAGTCCCTTTTGTGTTTTCGCCCTCTTTCAAGAATCTCTTATGATGTGCTGTAGCTCTCATTTGCACTCTCCTGTGTCAAACTGGTCGAATACTGTTTTACTGTTTACACACAGCTTGACACATTCAAATTAGGTCGGCGAAGCGGATGAGGCAGATGGGATTCGTGATTGCTGCGTATGTGAGTGCGGTGTAGGTGTGGGTATCAGGTGAAGCCGAAAACGCTATCTGGGTGATAGGGATGTTTGACGAGGAGTTGGAAGAGGTGTTTGGGTATGTCTCTTGCCAGGGTTACGGTGACGTTGATGATTTTACGAGCATCGAGGGGTGGGAGGTGACGGAGAAGTTTCATGGGGCTTGGGCTGTCGAGTAGGTCTTGGCGCATGATGTGAAGTTGAGCTACGATGCAGAGGACGTTGAAGTGGACGCCAAAGGCGAGGAGGAAGTCCCACAATTGGAGGACTTGAGGAAGCGGTGGTGTGCAGGCACATAGAGTCATTACCGAGGGAAACGCGTAGATCTCGGCAGACAGATTTTTCGAACGTAGATGCGTGAACAGTGGTGGATCGAGGATTTCTAGACAAGAGTCGAGCAGCTATCCACCACAGTTCCAAGAATCGATGAGGTTAGTCATGAACTGTACCAGGGCGCAGACGTCGAAAACAAAGTAGCCATCCATCAACGCACCTGAAGACCACGATGAACACCACTCAGCGTGGGTTGGACGTACAAGGGACAGCAATACTCGATGAACCTACTAAAACATCGGAATGCCTCCACCTCGCTCTGACAGGCATAAAGAAAAGGCGCAGCTAACACGTTCATACCCTGAACATAGCTGAACTCGTAACACCCATCAGCCCCCGCCTCTGCATCCTCTTCATCGCTACGATGTTTCCACACAAAAGCGTCCAACAGTCGAATAAGCTTTTCCTCCTTGACTCGCTCTTTGAATCCTTGGTCGGTAGCCAATGTTCGAAACGTGTCGTTGCGAATCTTGTCGTGCGAGGGCGATCGACCTTTGGCTACGAGCGAGAGGTAGGAGGCGATGTCGAGATCGACGATGTTGAGGAGCACTTTCCAAACGATACTGCGATACGTGGTCGAAGTTGGTGAGAGGACGGTATCGGGAGGGAGAGGGGTGGTGAGGATTTCATGGCGGATGCGCGAGAGCGGGTCAGAGCAAGCAGTAGGGATGAGTGCGAGTAGTGAAGACGATGCATCAGAGCGTTGTTGATGCGCAGGTTGACGGTGACCAACACGAGAACCGGCTCCACCTCCGCGTCCACGTCCACGTCGACTGCTCGAATCGACAAGAGGTCTGCATTGAGATCGCGTCGATCCTGAAGTGCAAGACTGAATCTGCTGGAACAACTTCTTCCACTCTCTCGCGCTAGCAACCGACGCATCTTCGGCGCTACCGGTGCAACTCGTACTGCAGCTCGTGTTGCTGTCCACCGAAGCGCGATGCCGCACCGAAGTCGATGTCGACGAGACAATCTCCATCCTTGCCGTAACTCGCTGTATCGACTCCATGCGCCCGTTGATAACTTTGTGGTCAAAATGCAACATGCGAAAGTCCGCCGTGCGCACGTTGGCGGGTGGTGGACCCTGAAACGGAGGGGTTACGCGCGTCTCCAAGCAATCACACGAATGCTCTTTTTATTAAGTTAGCATAATCGTGAAAACTTTGGCTGCAGCAACACGCGTCATGGCTCAAGTTGCACTTCACCGCCAAGTGAATCGCGAATACAGGCAAGATTTGGACCTTGTTGTCGAATAGGCCGAGTGATAACGAAGATCCAGGACAAGAACGAGAGTGCTATTGCATAAAAGTACAGATGACCAAAAAGACATAATTGCTAAACATGCTGTAGGAGACGAGGGACGAGGGACGAGAATACGACAAAACGCATAGGCACGTATCAGATGGGCTGGGTAGCGCTCCGTGGAACAAATATGCGTACATCGTGTCACTCGGAGCGAGGAGAAGACGCCACATGCAACGCAAAAGAGCGCTGCTAGAGCCAAGATCGAGTTTCAAACAAAGACCTCCCAAGCGGAGAACTTGCTGCCAGGTTCCTTGGAACACTTCTGCCCGCAGCCTTTGACGGGACATTCGAAGCGTTTCGGTTTCTTTGGCTTGTTTGGCGTCGAGTTTGTCGGCTGTGCGATGCTGGCTGTAGCTCGACTTCGTGCGGAAGTTCTAGAGACCTTGGCGAGTGGTTCATCTCGAGCGGCTTCGGTAGCCTTGGCCTTACCCTTTCCCTTGTTGGGTGCACCACGAACATGATCAGCTTCGATGCTTGGCGGCGGTGGTAGCGGAGTCAATCCACTCAACTGATCGACACATCGTCCGTCTATGACATGTCCGCATGGCAGCACCCAGATCCTTTGATCACCGTTGGCACCCGTGACAAGTGCATGACGACAGCATGGACAAATTGGGGTTGTTTCGGGCAATGGACCGGTGACGACGGCCTTGTCATCAAAGTAAGTGTCTAGATCGACAGGTGGTTCGATAATGTTGTGCGTGAAACCAGGCACAGGCTCGTACGGATGGGTCCACTTTGGATCGTACTCTTGCGGCACTTTGCGCTCCGCACTGTGCTGACAATGCCGATTTGAGTGAAAGCTACGCATCAAGGAGCTTAGCATATCAGTGTACGAGGCGCCTGCGCCAAAACCACCAAAGGGAAGCTCTCCTGTTAGGCGCGTAAACAGGTTGTCGCTGCCAGTGGGTGTGCTGCCGCCGCTCTGCCGAGCTGGTATTGTTGTTGTAGATGAGACGGCAGGGCGCCGCTGCGGTAAGAAGGGGTGCCTTGCGGACGAGGAGGAGCTGAGTACTCCTGTGCTTTGCGGGATGCGCGATCCAGAGCCATGCGGACCCCGGACGATACCGTCGTGGATGCGCACCGAGGATGCCGAGGCGGATCGTGCAGCGGGCGGTCGATGAAAGGCCGTTGCCGAGGACGAAGACCTTTGGAGCGAATCGGAGCTTCTGACGGGTCGAGATTGCCCCGTGATGATGAAGCTGTTGTCCCCGTCTTCGTCATCGCTGTCCACCTGGATGGGCGCGCTTACTTGGTTGGAAGGGCCGCTGCCGCTTGAAGAAGAGGCAAGAGAAGGCGTCGCGCTGTGGGTCGATGGTCGGTCTGAACGAGTGCTGGAGGACCAATCAAGAATGTGGGTGTCGGTACTAAGCGTCGGAGGTCTTGTATGTGCGCGGGCAGGTGGCGACTCCTCGGTGAGGTCGATCACAGCACTGTGTGACCGACTCATCCTGGAATGAGATGCAGGTGCGGGAGGACAAGAAAAATTTGTGTTGGTGGCAAAGACGAGCCTTCAGAGGTGGCGTATAGGATATGCGGCAAGAAGAGCGGTTGGAAGACGTACACTCGTGTTGGAATACATTGGCCTCATTTCGACACTGAACCAATCTGCTGAGTATCGGTGGCCCGAGGAGATCCCTGCGTGTTGCACCGGAATTCAACTGCTTGACTGCAGAGTAGACGTTGCGGCTCACTTTGCACCAGCAAAGAGCGACAGCGTGTCGAGTATCCGATATTGATGCAGACGGACGTCGACGATGGAGGGGGTTTGTCCAGATTGTTGTGGTCAAGGGACACCAGGATTCTGACTTGATTGATACGAGTTTTTGAGACAGCTGCGGATTTACCAAATCGTGAATGGTGAGATTGAGCTCTCGGATGTAGCGTGTGGGTGCGCGGCTTACGGCTTTGCCCCCGTTTATAGCGTGTGCGATGTGAGGTAAATTCGTGATTCGTGATTGTTATTTATAATACATGCCAACATCACGCATGTAGCTCGTCATGAGCCACGAACCGAGGGTTTGTTTGTTTGTTTGTTAGATCTCACTTTGTAAGCTTAGCTATTTCCATGAGTCGTGAGTTAGAAGGTGTTTGGACGATCTCGTACGAGATTTTCATTCTGATCGTCTTGAGCCTGGCTGGAGAATTTTCGAGACTCACGACTGCGGTTTGAGAAGAAGAAAAAACAACTGCGAGAGCAAGACACGCAAAGAAATTTTGCCCAACTCGCACACTCTTCTTCCAGCACACACTTATAAGCGCGAGGGATTAGAAACCTTTCCTTAACTCTCTCTTCCCTACCCTTCCCACCCCCCATCGACCACTTGTACAGCAACAGCTTACGAGTGCGTCGATTACAGCGTTGAACGTAAGTGTCTATTTCGAGCTATACACTAAAATGGCTAGATGTCGCAAGACCCTTTCCGACCCCACTTTCCAGTGATGACTTTTGACTCCTTTCCCCGGCCTATACGACCATGCCGAGACGATAAGGAAGCTCGTGTCGCAGCGAGCTCTATACAACCTTTTGTGCATGCCAGCACACTTCTGTCTGATGGATCACGCCTTGCTCTTTGTTGTACTGCTCTGCTACAACAACAAAAGATTTGGCTTTTTCGCCTGGGTGACACCTAGCTTTAGTTACCATGCAGACAGGACTGAAAGCTGACTTTTTCAGATCGGATTCTACCCTTGCTGTCGATTTTACTTGCAGTGTTATCCCTTTCGTCAAGCTTGTTCTCGCTTCCCCTCCAGGTCGCCCGTCCCCTCGTGTAGCGTAAGTTTGTACAATCAACTAGTCTGACATCACATCATCCTCTTCAGCACGTCCCACACTCGACGGCCAAAGCGTGTTGACAGGCTCCGACATGGACCTGTCAACCCAAGTCTCCGACGATGATAAACCTGGTATCCAACCAAATTCGCAGTTTCCACTCTAGGACCCACGCATCCTTTAGGGGGTGGAGCACTTTGGCTCTCCTTGCGAGAGATTCACATGGGATGTTGCGGCCATCTTCTTCTGAAGAGGTCCACGGCACGAACCCTCCTCTGTTTACAGAGGAGAGCCGGTGTGGCCAGCGCCGCCTTCTCGAATCGCTTGTATCGTCTGGATTGCAGCCGGCTCTGGTCCGATGAGGGTTTGCAGACCTTCCTTGGAAGTCTGAGGGGCATTTCTTCTTTGGGTGTTCGCATACCGTGCAACTGTCGCATCTGCTTTCTAGGGGATGGTTGTGACAAGTGAAAAGACAGCATGCTGACTTGGATCTTGGTATTTCTTTTTCATCCTTTTCATTGGACGCCTTGCCTGACCTGCTACGGACCTCCGCGGTGAACAGTCCTCCCTCTTGTACAATAGATTCACTTCAGGGCGCACTGTTCTGGACCCCTTCCTGCACGGTGCGTACCGCAATTCCCACTCCCCATGCTGTTTGAGATCTTTGATCCGTCCCTTTCATAGGGCTTGTTTTGCCTTGCCTCTGGTCCGCTTCCACTGCTTCTTCCTTCAGACGTCGTCCGCCTCGGCCGCAGAGACAACGTTGCCGACTAGCAAGATGAGCTACTCAAGTATAAACCGATGTGCATTAGGAAGAGCCGTCGTGAGCGGGCGGTCTGTGTGCTCCTTTGCGTCTCGTATGGACAAGCGAACGGAGATAGCTTTTGTCGGCGAGGTGCAGCCTCGTGCTGGAAATCATTCCGGTGCTTGAGGCGGCTCGAGCTAGACTTTGTTGTCGCTGGTGCTTTCGTTCCACAAGAGGTCCTGTCTGACGTCTGGGCGAGTCCTATGTTCATCCCTTGCTCGAGCGTCTCCGTGGTTGACGGGGCCCCCTTTTCGGAGGGAGACTCTCCTGCGTTGTAGAAGCTCCGAGGTCGATTCGAGCTTGGAACCCCACGTCTGGATGGGATAGTAAAGTTGAGTGCCGCGTCTTCGCAAGGTCGAAAGTCTGGTTTCCTGAAAAGTCGGCAGCGTTGTGCTTGGGCGGTGGTCCAAACGGGAAAGAGGCGCAAGAAGAAGCAGTTTGAAGCTGATGCAAAGGGGGTGGCCTAGAAATTCAACCGCATCCTTAACAACGCGTGACGAACTGGTTTCAACTCACACAAATTTGGGCGCTTTTCTTCTTGACCACCAACCATATCCACGAACAGACGAAACATTGACCGGGATGTCTTTGCTCTCACGCAGGCTGTTCGGCCAAGCAAGGTCAAGTCTCTCTCGCGACGCAGTTTCGACGTCGGCATGGGGCATCCGACACGAGTCGTCCTCCGCCATCGCGCAGCGCACCGTCGCATCCGGCTCTTGCTCTACCGACTCGGCACCACCCACACACTACCGCATCACGCTCCGACGATCCGGCATCGGTATGCCTGAAAAGATCAACCGCACATTGCAAGGTTTGGGACTCAAGAAGCGTCTCCAGTCGGTCTATCGGCCCATTGGACCCGCTATGGCTGGTGCGATTCTCGCCGTCAAGGAACTCGTTCACGTCGAAAACGTGCGTCGACTGTCCGACGCAGACCAGATGCTGTTGAGCGACCAAGACGCCGTATGGGTCAACGAGGCCGGCGAGATCGTCGACCCTGGTAAAGCGGCCAAGAAGGCTCCCAGGGGATACAAGATCGTCGGCAACGTGGTTAGCGAGGTTCGTGATCAGCAGATCAAGAACGCTTCTTCGTAAAACTCCTGATTGATCCTTCGCCTTGTATTATTATCTATGGACCTGCGCTGCCATCGTCTTTGTGATCATCGTCGTCCATTTCGTCACCTCGATGCGAATGCCATACCCTGTTTTCGAGCTCCAGATCCATGTGTTGCGAGCGTGTGTTTTTTGAAGCCAATTTGAAGATGAATCACGAATCGTGAATATCGTAGCTTGGCGAATTTTCGGAAGCGATCCGACTCGAGCCTCAACAACAAGCTTCGGAAGTCCCGCCACGGCGCCACGGCCCACCGGATTGGGGCTGTCGAGTTATGCGCTTGGCAACAACGGCGATCGCTTGGTAATGGTTGATGCTCGTGCAACCGAGATTCGAGCCATGACAGTTGCGATGGATGTGGCGAGTGTCGTACAGAGGTGAAGGCGCGCAGTTGGCAGGATGTTGCGAAATCACAAATCGTGAATCACCAGTGCTTAGTCGAGCGACGAGCGACGAGCGACGAGTAGCGTGACAAGGTGTTTTATGTGCGCGAGTTGGTGAGCAGAGTGTATATGCGCACTTCCACTGCTCTCGTGTTGACCGACTTGCTTGTGATTGCAAGTTTGCAACAGCCATGCTCGAAGCGACTGCGGCGTGCGATCGGCAAAGACACTTTACGCTCAGCTTACCCAAGATCGAATTGCACGCACACCTCAATGGCAGCATCCGGCGCAGCACACTTGACGCGCTCGCTGCTGCTCACGACATTGACGCTGCCAGTACTGGCATCATGTCGCGTTGGCCATCGACGCTGTCGGAAGCATTCGATGTGTTCCGCCTGATCCACGAGTGCGTGTCGACGCTTTCGGATGTCGAGAGGATAGCGTTCGAGCTCGGCCAAGATCTGGAACGCGATGGTGTTGTGTATGGCGAGATCCGCACTACGCCTCGTGATCTAGACGCTAAGGGGTGGGATGGATATGTCAAAGCTGTGCTGCATGGATTTGAGCGGTATACCAAGCAGGGTGGGAGTGTGATTTTAAAGTTGCTCCTCTCGATCGATCGTGCCAAGCACTCCGCAGACGATGCTATGGCTGTAGTGCAGCTCGCCCACCGATATCGTCAACACGCAGTGGTGGGAATCGACCTTTCCGGCGACCCGACCAAAGCCGAGTTTTCCACCTTCCTTCCATCGCTCTCGTACGCTCGAACACTCGGCCTCAAGATCACCCTCCATGCAGCCGAGGTTCGCAACGATGACGAATTCTCACAAATGCTACACTTCGCTCCGCACCGTTTCGGTCACTGCTGCTTCGTCTCGCGCTCGAACCTCGCCGCACTCAAACAATCCAAGATCCCGATAGAACTGTGTCTCACCAGCAACCTCCTCTCCAACTCGATCCCCAGCGGATCACTAGCCGACCACCATTTCGGTATCCACTATCAACCTCAAGACGCACAAGACGCACAAGAGCATGTAGACAACACCACCATCTGCTGCATCTCCACCGACGATAGCGGTGTATTCGGTAGTCCACTCTCGAACGAGTACCGCTTGGTGATGGACAACTTCAAGTTGACCGAAAGCCAAGTGTTCGATCTCGCCAGGAGGACGTTGAAAGCCACGTTCTTGGACCAACCGCCGTTCAAGAGCGCCGTGCAGACCGAGCGCAATACGAGCGATTGGCAACGTGTGCAGAGTCGGTTCGACCAATTTCAACGTACTTGGAGGTGGCAGTGATGCATTCTGATCTCATTCGGACCGCAGCTTCTGCGCACCACGAGCTTGGACGCAACTCGCAGGAAGGTCTGCGCCCAACACAGAGTTGTGGAATCCGAGTGATTTGGGTCTCTTCAATTGTACTCAACAAAGGAGCTCTAGTGATTCTCCACAGACTGATTGGGGCGTGATTGCAAATGACAAACACTCAAAGTGACTTGCGTGAGCGAGAGTTGATAAAGCTGATGGTTTTGCGAAGCACAAAAGTGGTACAAGTACACCTCGGACGAGCACCGCTTGAACGCTGTGCAGCGTCTAACGACGCGGCACCCTACCGCGGAGCGCCTTCTGCATGGTTCCAGGGGGAGCCTTTGGACCGGGTTGAGCCTTGTCACTGGCCTGATTCCTAATAGTCTCGTCGACACTCAAAATCAAACAAGCCGCCTCGGCGGCGGACTGCAACGCGTTGATTCTGACGAGGCTCGGTTCCCAAACGAATTTCTCCATGAGATCCGCCGTGTCCTCAGCATCGATATCGATGCCTTCCCACTGTGCGCCGTGCGCATGCTTCATGCGCAGCCTGTTGAGCAGATCGGTAGCGTCGAATCCGGCGTTGTCGGCCAACTGGCGCGGGATGCACTCGAGCGATTTGGCAAACGCACCAATGACCAGCTGCTGCTTGCCCTGGATCGTGCGCGAGTAGTCGCGAAGATACTTGGACAGCTCCATCTCGGTCGCTCCTCCTCCGGCAACCACGTGCGAGTTTTTGATCGCTCGTCGCACGATCATGATGGCATCGTGCAGACTACGCTCAACTTCGGCAATGAATTGTTCGGCTCCTCCACGCAGAATCAGCGTGCACGTCTTGGCCTGTGGACATTCCTCGAAAATGTTGAAGCGCTCGCCACCAATTTGACGCTCCTCGAACTTGCCGCACGTGCCCAGATGTTTGTCTGGGTTGATGTCAGAGCACGTGCTTTGCACCGATCCTCCCACCGCCTGAACGACACGCTTCATGTCATCAGCAGGCACACGACCAGCGCAGAAGATGTCGCGGTCAGCAAAGTACTGAGTCGCCAAATCTCCGATCGGAAGTTTCGAAAGAACCACCTTGGCACCAGTCTTGACGATCGCCTCGAGCTTGTTGAAGATGATCTGCCATTCGGCATCTACCACAGCTTGGTATTCCGAGACCTCGTTGATTCGTACCTCGGCGTTGTCCTTTTCCGCCTTGAGTTCGAGCTCGACGTTGAGGCAAAGCACCTTGGGGTTGGTAAAGCTCTTGGGCTGCTGTTCGAATCCGGCGTATGCAAACGTCTTCTTGAAAGCGACGCCGTGCACTAGCAGAGAATCCTGCATACCTCCACCGGGAACCTTTTTCATACCGATCAAGCTCTGGTCCAAATCATCCTGGTCGAGCGACATGACAGCATCCACCACCATCTTGCTGAAGAAAGGACGCTGCGAGACGATGAGCTTAGACGACATGCTGGTACCGGCACACTTGAGCAGCAAGTCGTAAAATTCCTGCTTGTCCGACTTGTCGATGGTCACAGCCATGTCGTTGATCTTTTCCACCGCAAGTTGCACTGCCTTTCTGTAGCCCTTGATGATGATATGTGGTGCGACGCCTTCCTCGATGAACGGCTTGGCTTCCTTGAGCATCTCGCCGGCAAGTAGCACGACCGACGTTGTGCCATCTCCCACCTCGGCATCTTGTGCACGTGCAATGTCGACGAGCGTCTTGGCAGCAGGGTGCACGATGTCGAGCAATTTAAGAATCGTGGCTCCGTCGTTAGAAATGGTAGCTTGGCCACGCTCGTTGACGATAAGCTTGTCCATGCCGCGAGGGCCGAGGGTTGAGGCGACGCAGGATACGATCGAGGAGCAAGCGCCGATGTTGTGCAAGAGTTGCGATGTGCCTTGTGAAACGTCGGTGTCCTCGCGCAAGAGGATGATGGGCGCGTTGGGCATCATGCCGCCAAGTCGTCCCGCCATTTTAACAAGGATGTGCAGCAAGAGCTTCCTCAGATAGCTCTTTCAACAGACAGGGTCAATGTACGAGAAGGGAGTGACAGGATTTACTGCTGCGGTTAGGGGCTGCTGGTTGACTGATCCGATCCACGAGCCTTTATCGAAGAGTTAGGCTGAAATCTTGTATTCGTTGATCGTATGTCTTCGGTCGTCGTTTGAGGTGGACAGGTGACGGTCGTAGAAGGTGGAAAGCAGATTTGTTTTGCGTATCGAGTTGTTCAGATGTTGCGACGTCCGTGTTGGTCTTTTGTGCTTCTTCTCTTGCCTTCTCGCGCGACTTTTTCTGCAAGAGGCTCAGCTGCGCCAAAATCACGATTCACGATTCGTGAATCGTGAATGCCTGCGCGAGCACGTTAAGGCTTTCATCCATTCACGATTCGTGATTTCTTCTTGCAGCTTCCAAAGGCGCCCCTTTGTGCGACCTTTTCTGCAATTTCATGTTCGATCGAAGACATAACGCCCGCTCACGCATCATGCGTGGTGTGTGTTGTCCGTTACGCGCTAACAATCACGAATCGTGAATGCAAAATTCACCACGCACGCACCACACCGTCGTGAGTTCTGACTCACTCTGTGACTTGTGGCTCATGGATGTGACTCGTGACTCGTGACTGTGACTTACCACACCACTCACGACTGACTGACCTTGCTTCCTTGCCATGAACAAGGAGGCTTCACAAACATTCATGACTTCACTGACAAAAGATGGGCGGTCATGATCGAGTGCACCAGGTTGCAAAGAAAAGTTACATTCACGATTCATGCACGATGTCCACATCAGAGCGCCCAGTCCTCCACCCAGTGATCAGGCATCAGCAGCAGCGCCTTATCTATAAACGTCAAGAACCTCGTCCTGTAGTCTGGAGGCGTAATGATGGTTGGCTCGCCCTTGCCTGCGCCGCCCAACAGTGCGGTCTCCTTAACAAAGCTTTCCACCCTCTTGTCCCACGTATATGTCCTCACAAAATCAATGATTCCCACCACCAGTTGTTTGCTCTGTCGGTCGACGCCCACCATCAGCGAGTAATCCATCACGTTCATATCCGCCAAGAACAGTGAGTCGTTGTACAGACTCGCGCGCAGCAGCTTCTTGGAGTGCTCGCGGATGAAAATCGGATTCAGATGGCTGGTTTCAATCAGGTTCTCGTCGAGCAGTACCTCGTTGTCCTTACCCGTCTCTTGTACGTATCGATTGCGCGTGCTGCCCTTGAGATCGTACGACCGTATCCCTTCGAGCCCATAGAACAGATTCTCCATCACAAAACAGTCTAGTTTGAGGCTCTTGCCCGTCTGCGGATTGCGGAAGCCGATGCGGAAGCAGCCAAATATCTTGGCCAACGCCGTCCGGCGTCCACGCGATATGCACTGCGACATATACGCAAAGTACTGCGGTGCAAATTTCGAGAAGGCGTCCATCTCGAAGCGCGATAGCTGCTTGACCACCAGTCGATTGTCGCGTGTCTTGAGAAACGCCGAGCCTGACTTGCCACCCGAAGAGTCCCACTTGAAACACCGCGAAAGTGATTCAACAACCGACACATCACATCCGCATGTCCGTCGAAGCGCATCAAATTGCTCCGCAAACAGGATCTTGCACCAGAGCCGTGTCGAGCCGGACTCAAATTCACAGCGGAAATGGCGTCCCTCCTTTTTGAGCGTGCTCTCGAGCTCGTTCGTCTCGAGCTCGAGGACGCTCCAGCTATCGACAGGACCAGCGTTGCTCGCATTGCCAGGCATGAAAGCCTCCTCCTTTTCCCGGATGCGTGGCGCTTCGTTGCGCATTCCCTTGAGTCGCTCCTTGTATTGCATCGAGCTGAGCGTGAATGCGACGATCGACGTCGGCTCGTCCTCACGAAAGATGATGTCTGAGTCGGCGAAAACGTGCTCCGAGTTGAGCATCGGATACTCCAATGGCACCATCTCGCCTGTGCGGAAAGCCCAGAAGCCCGACAAGGTCTTCAAGAAGCTCTTCTCGAGGCTTGGCATCGAGTCGGAATCAGACGTAAAGCCACTGCGCAGGTACGAAGGCAGAGTCATTTGTGTGCTGTTGTTGGTCATCGCTAGAGACGACGCAGCAATCGACTGTGCATCCGATTCAAGTTCGCTTGCTAACGCGGGTGGCGACAAGTTTGCTACCCGACCTGTGTCTTGGCTCGCGATGGTGCAAGCGTCATCCACTTGCGACGAAGGTGTTGCTGCGATTGCCGTTGCCGTAGTGTTTGCCGAGGCAGAATGATCGGCATTCGCACTTGCCGCCTCCTTTGATGGTGCCACTGCGGCTCCATCTTTGATGGTCACTGATTGTTGCCGCTCTTCGTCAGGGTTGGTGCGGGCTTCCCGTTTCATCGCAGCGGCCCTCTTGACTGCATCGGCGCGTTCCTGTTCCAGGGTGCGCAGGTCGGGCTGCTTACCTGCAGCCTCGGGGCGACTCGATTTCCGCTGCTTGCCATTTCTTTGACTCTGAGACTGATGTCCCGATGGCGTTGAAAGACCATGCTTGGCTTCGAAGCTCGTCGGCTCTCCAGGCACATCTTCGTCAGAGTCGTCGTCGTCATCATCCTCGCTTTCGTCATCGGCAACCGAGGCGCCATCATCGTTGCTACTCTCTGCAGCAGAATCTGCCTCGCTCTCATCGTCTCGCACCGCCTCTCGCACGCTGCTGAAAACCTCAACCCTGGCACGCGTCATGGCAACCGGCCGAGCTCGCTTTGCACGCTGTGCTAGCAGGAGACGATGTTGTCGCTCGCGCTCGCGCTCTGCCTCTTTGCTGATGCGATCAAAGTGCTTTGCAATCGTCGACACACGGCTACGTGTCCCGGGCCCATGTTCGCTCCTTCGCGCAACAGGCACGCGACTACCAATCGCGGACCCGGCGTTTCGACTGCTGCTGGGCACGTCCGACTGATACGTGCCGCTCTGGCTTCGGTTGCCTGGTGCGCCTAATGTGGCCGACGTCGCCGCAGCCAATGCAGCGGCAGCTGCTGCTGCTGCAGACGCACTGGACCTCCCGATGATGGGACGCGGTCCAGCTTTCAGTCCTTCGCCCTTTGGCGGTCGGTAGCTGGAAGGTGGTGGAGGTAGTGCACCCCTGTTCGGTGTTGCGGAGCCACTTCGGCGTCCGACAGTTGCCGTCGAAGTGGAGCTGTCATTGCGCTTAGCTCGTGGCAGACGACTAGAGCGGCCGCCTACTCCTGGAGTCGTTACAGGCGAATTGGCATTCGAGTCTGCACCTTGTTCGAACGTAGCTGAACTCTTTCGGCTCCTTGACAGCTCCTTGGCGTGCGTAGTTACCACCTCTTCAGTCTTGCCGCGACGCAGATTTGGACGTCGGATCGAGCCGTTGCCTCCGCTGCGAACGCAAACCAGATCAGCAGCGCTAGATGTTGCGGCTCCTGCACCAGCACCGGCACCGGCAGGAGGCGCGCCCGTGGTATACCGTCTTGGATTGTCAAGCCGTCGAGCCATACCCGACATCGATCCAGCTAGCTCACTCTCCGTACACGAGCTTTCGTCCGCCCGTAAGAACCCGGCCGACTCGAACGCACTTCGAGATTTGTTGTACGTGGGCGAAGTCGGGGCGGTTACCGGATTGGACAACGCACGTCGACTGATCATGGGCCGCACCTCAACGGGGGAGAGGTCTGCTGCATCCGTTTCGTCATCAAAGTTGCCATCGCGGTATCTAGTGGTATCGACCCGGCCAATCTTGTTGAGCTGCATGGGTGTGGTCTTGGATCGTGGCACGGGCTCTGACGCCAGGGCTGCGTTGTCCCTGCCCACCTCGTTGGCAGCGACGAGCTCGGTCGTGGAAGCGATGCTCGGTGGCACTTCACTCGTCGGCGTCTCCACCGTATGCGTCACAAGATCGGATAGCATCGGTACGACGGAGAGATCGGCGCCGGTCAACGAGAGGATATCCATGGCTTGCGAACTTGTATTGCTCCTGCCCATGTCACCAGCGGGAGTTGAAGGCCCTGATTCACGTTCTTTGAATTTTCCGTCGGCGGCATCTGTCGAGCTCTCGTCAATCTCAGCAGCAGGTGGGAGAACGCTCGAAATCGTGTCGGAACGCGCTGCTTCGGATGGATCCTTTTCCGAGAAGAGTCGCTTGAGATGGGTTGTGGTGATGCGTCGAATGTCCTTTTCGGATGGGATGCAGTTCTTCTCAAAATCGATAAAATCGACATCCCACTTCACTACCTTTTCTTGAAGCATCCTTCGCGCTTGGTTTAGGCAGAGCACATCGGTAGCTGGACTAAACTCGTATAGTTCAGCCACAAGCGCCTCCACGTCTCGACGATCGAGCTCACAGCGACGGATCATCTCTGAGATGATGGCTCGGTTCTTTTCGCGATTGATTCCAGCCGCGTCCGAGCAGGCGTCGTTACCGAGCGCGCGAATACGCGCCATGACGCTATCCCAATACGCCTGACTCTTGCGCACAAAGGCAGCCGTCTCCTCATTCTTGATGTTGCACTGCACCGATGGATCGATGAACAGCTTGAAATGCGGCATGGTAACTTCGAACAGGTTGTCGATTTCTTCGGAATGGAAACGCACCGCCATGTTCTGGTAAGCAAAGTAGCGCACCTGGTCCCGGTAAAAGTCGTGTTCGCAAAGTTGAGTCTTGCAGTGGTCGTGGCGGTAGAAGTACAGCTCGAGGTATTTGGCAAAGCTGAAACTCCACGTCTCTGCCGTGACGAGTGCGACGGGTGTAGCATTTTCGCACACCTTGCAGTAGCTCCAACTGAGCAGTCGGTTCTCTTCGTTCGGAAGCGGGCAGACGAATCTCTCGAGCACCACTTGGATGCGAATGCGATTGTGAACGAAGGTGTTGTAGTGAAGAACATTGTTCTTGCCACAACCTTTGGTGGCGCATCCTTTGGCGCTGGCGCTGCTAGCTGCGAGACGCTCGATATGCTCGCCCAATGTTTCATCGTGCTCTCCATAGAACTCGATCGACGCCAAGCTAGGTCCTTCGCACGGACGCGGCGTTAGGGTGCAGTGGCGCGTTACGATGATCTGGATGCGCTTGTGATTGAAAGGCGAGACTGTATCGGGCTGGACGTCGAGGTATGCGCCCCATTCCATGAGAGAGGCCCGATGCCTCGTGACGGTGATGGCGAACTCAGACTCCTTGGCAATCTGAGACGGCGCTTTGAGGAGCGAAAAAAGATCAAAGACGGGCTGCGCCTCGTGTTTGACCGTGTTGAGCAAGGATGCGGAGCTCGGAGCGATTGTCGATGTCGAGCCTTGGCTCAAATGGGTAAGGATAGAGCCGGGGCCGGGCGATGTGGTCCGTGTTGGCACTTCCGAGACAGGAGCTGAGACAGACCTGCTCATCGTGGCATCGGGAGAAGCAGCACAGTTCCGAAGTTCAGAAGCCATTGCCAATGCGCTACCTGGCTCCTTCACTCGAGTGAGAGCGGGCGATGATGGTCGCGGTGTAGGCGTGGTGGTGTTTGGCCCGCTGACAAAGGGACTCGCGGTCTCAATCATCACGGTGGCATCGCTGCCATCTCGGCGCGAGAAAGTCGAAGACACTGGTTCAACCTTTCCTACTTCGGTGGCCTGAGAGGCTGGCTGCTCTGTAGCAACCGATCTGATATTCGGCTGCGGCGTTTCCGGACGAGGCGATGAAGGCGCTGCATCTGAGCTGCTCTCCTCGCCTTCTTCGACGATAGTTTCGTGAGTGCGCGTGCTTGGCGTCTCGTAGACGGGTGTAATGTCACCAGTGGAAGGCGACTCGAGCGGAGTCGTGACAATTGCAGTTGCGTCTTCGTTCAATGACGTTGTGCGAGGCTTCACTGTGGGCGTAGGCATGTCATCCTTGTCATTCTCATCAGCGTCATCCAGCAATTCTGTCATGGAAGCTGGCGGTGAGGCAGCTCTGTCTTGAAGCTTACCCTCGTCCTTGAGGATCCTCTGCAGCTCTTCGGCTTCTTGATGGCCGAGCAACTCCATGAGTCGGTCGTTGACACGCTTGAGCTGCAAGATGATAAACGGGGCCGGGATATGTATGCAGACGGACGAGGTGATGAGCGTCGTCTCGTAGATGCTAAGAGCTCGAAGAATTCGGGTACGCGACTGCAGCACAAACGTCTTGTTGTCACTGATACGCCCAAGCTGACTCGATGGCTCATTGCCGAGTTCAAGCTCGCTTCCGTGCTGCAGGCATTTGAGCTCGTCCGCGGCGCTGTTGGAAGTCCCTGCCTCGACAGTACCACACGGGAGCGAGCCATTCAGTGGGCTGCTATCCGAGTAGATCGTCTCCATAGCAGCACCCTCGTCCGCCATGACGTGACCCTCAAGACGCAGGTTGTACGCGACGAAGATCATCAAGGTCAAAATCTTCTTGACATGGCTGAGCTTTACACCATCGGCTCCCCGCAATACGATCGTACAGCCGAGCTGCTTGGGTGTACCTTCGAATCGCATGAAGCTCTTTCTCCATTCCGGCCTAGAAGCGTGCTGGAAAGTTTCGACGTTGAAGTAGCGACACCGGCCAACGCGTGGATCGAGAGCCAGACGGTCGATCGAGGTAATGATGTCGGCCTGCGTGCATCGGCTGATGGCGCGAATGGCATCGGCCTTGACGCTCCACACGACAACAATGCCTTCCTTTTCGAGCAGCTCTAGAGCTGTACGCGAGACCCCCTTTTCGACGACAACAATCTGCGGTCGTAGCGCAATGATGCGGGCCACAAGAATGCGGATGAATTCGTGCTCCTGTGCTATGAGTGGCTCGAGCGACATGAACTGATTAGGTCCACGATGGTAGTCGAGCGGGAAACGGATGACAATGATTCGAGCGCTGGTGAGGGGAATCGAGGCAGCCATGCGCTTGGTTGCCACGTGCTTGGTGCAGACGTAGCCGTCAACGTACTCGGAGTCGTCTGGCTTACCGCCCGGGATGCGCTTGATCTTGACAAACTCGCGGATGTCGCGGCTCTGATCTTCGCGGGCATCGGGCTTGACACGGGAGATGGTGGTCAGAACGAAGGGCAGAAGAACATCGGACCACTTGCGCACGTTGTGAATGCCAGACTGCGACAAAGTCTGCTCCATCATCTTTCGCAGATGATCGAGAGCGCGATGGGTGATGGAAGCCTCCAAGAGTGCTGGCGTGATACCATCAGCGCAAATACGGAGCTCGCGGTATATATCGGGCGTCTCGTTGCGGACGTTGAGGGCGTCATCATGCTCGTCTGGGTGTATCTGCAACACAGGCGGAACGGGCGACTCGGTACGACCATTGTCGTGGAAATGGGAGCGGATCAGAGCGGTAGCCTTCGAAGGATCGAGCGATGCGATGGTACGGAGCGAGCGCATGCGCGAACGTGCGACAGGACGTGTTGTCTCGCTGACCAAACGAAGACGCGGGTAGTCGGAAGTCGACTGGATTGCAGAAGGCATTTCGTGGTCAGTGACATCCGTGGAAGGGAAGGCAACTGACATGGGGTTGCGTTTGTTCTTGGTGGCTGCAGAAGCTCCTCTTCTGTCAGCGTCTGGTGAGTTTGAGGACGGCGACACGATTTCCTCTAGACCATGGACACTGGATGGCTGTCGATGGGGCGCTGGAGTGGTAGGCGCATTCGCAAGAGCCGGATCAAGCTGGGAGACGGCCGCTTCGTCATCTTCGGGATCGGGACGAACGGGAGCCAATTCCTCGTCGTCGGCGCCTTTGCGAAAGGGCGCGACGGGAACAGCATCTGCTTTCTTCTTGCGTGAACGCTCTGACGTTTCGGCATCATTGGCTTGATTTGTCTTGCTACGCATACCGGCTGCGGCTACCGAGTCTGTATGTGTCAAGCCAAAAGGCCCAGAGAGACTTGAATGCGTGCCCGCGCTGAACGCTGAGGGACCCGCAGAAGCGCTGGCGAAGAGGTGATTGGCCGCAAATTGAGATTGAGGACTCTTTATCTGCGCCTCGAGAGGAGCCGAAATCATGTCCTTGTCTGGCTGGACGCGATTCGGATTCTTGCTCGCGCGCTGAGAGACCGGGTTGAGCTTCTGCTCATGGCGGGTCTCGCGCTCATGTCGATCGTACTCTTCGAGCATGCGTTTGCAGAAGTTGCAGACGCGGATCATGCCCTCAAAGTCGAAACGTCTTCCCTTGATGATGTGCGCGGCACATCTTCCGCAGAAAATCTGGCCACAGATGCGGCAGTGATGCTTGCGGCGAAACGGGGTGAAGACGGAGAGACACTCGCGGCATTCCTTTGCGTTTTCGTCGGCCATCCAGAATTTGCGGCTCAGACCCTCGCCTCTCATGCGCCGATCGATGGCATCTGCACTAGTCTTAAGGCCGATCTGTGCCGCGGAGCGATTGGGGAGGTGATCTTCGATGGTGTCGGTTCTGAAGAGGCGTGTGGAGGTGCTGCGGACCGATTTGGTGTCGTCGGCGAGGATATCTTTGGAGAGGGGGAAACCCGGAATAGCCGACCAGCCGTGTTTTGCCAGATGGGAACGGTCGATTGCACCATCGATGCCGCCGCGTAAGAGGTATAGTGTGTCGCGCGACGAGTCGGGGTCCATATCGCCGTCGTCAGCGATGACAGAATCACGGTCGTCCGTGTAGCTGCCGGCAACGTTGAAGATATGAGACCGAGCATTGATAGCTGTGGCTGGGGACGTGAAGGTGATGGCGGGTGCAGGAGCAACGCTGCGAAGCATGAGGGGCAATCCACGAGAGGTGGATGAACTTGCATTGCTTGTGATGCCTGACGCAGAGCGCGAGGTGGTGATCGAGGAGGAGCTGTGAGACGGATGGAGGCCGGTGTAGCGAGAAGTCTGTGTTGACGGAGCACCTGCAGCTTGAAGAGCGCGGTTCGGACTCATCAGATCGTTGCGAGGTCTCGAGGGACCAGCTTCTGCGCCTTGGGGGTGATTTGGAGGAGATTTGGTGCGCTGAGCGGCTTGGTTGCTCTCGGGATACTCTTCGATGTTGCTGAGCCCTTTTGATGGACGCGCGATGGCTGCTTTTCTGTACTGCGGCATTGAAGCTAGGCGATGTGCTGCAACGCTTGTGTATTGGGGTGCAAGGTGGGACAGGGATGTAGTGGGTTGGGAAAAGCCAATGATGGAGGATTGAGATGGTGGGCGGCCGGTCGATTTAGCGGAATAGGTGGCGGAGCTTTGACGAGAAGCTGAATCGACATTTTCGGCGTAGGTACTATGCGTAGGGTCTGCCTCGACAGCGGGACCGGCTGCGAAGGCTGACTTGACGCGGTGAAAGAGGCTACCGAGTGCGAAGGACGATTCGTGTGCATCCTGAGCGTCGTCGAGGAATCCAAAGGACGTGAAACCTTCGGCGTTGGACGTATGTGCCGTAGACGTGTCATGTGTTACCGATGTAGCCATGACTGGTCGACTGTTTTGAAGGAACTGCTTGACAGAAGCGTTGTGTGTCGGTCGTCTTGGAGGATGGGCGTGATGACACTGGAGCCAGTATCGTGTGCTTGAGCGAGGCCACGTTGATTGGCGCAGCTACGATGTGCTGTACATGATTGTGATTCAACAGTCGATGTCGGATGGTTTCGACGAGCTACCGGTTGAGCAATCGGCCGAACGTCGAGGTGAAAGAATGATGGAGCTTGCGACGAAGGTGGTACAGTCGTGAGTATCCGAATGGCAAGGGTCCGAGCACCAAACTCACCCTCTGTTGTGTGATTGGCACTCACGACTCAAGAGCTGCAGGAGTGCGAGAAAAAGCTGCAGCAACACTCACTCGCGCTTCTGTGCCATATTCAAACCCAAAAAAAAAAGAAAAGAATGCAATCCACAGAGGCACGAGCAAGCCCATCTCGCCATTCACAATTCGTGATTGGACCCTGAAACCACTTTCCACTCGTGACTCACGACTGACGATTGCGCACACCGTGCAACTGAGAACCGTGCACTCACGACTTCGTGCTTTGGGTCAAGTTGTTTACCAGGCCGATCTGACAAGTTTTAAAAATTCGGCACTCGGCTAAGATAAGCAAACCGTGAACCCCGTGAAGCGCGAAGGTGTCCAAGTGTCGAGTCGTGAGAGCGTGTCGTGTGTTGTGTGTTATGCTTTTTTCGACTGACGAGCTTTCAAGCGTGAAGGATGCCTTCGTTCTTGATTTACGATTTCGCAGATAACCCTGTATCACATCAAGAAAATCAGGCCAAAAAAACGAGGGCGGTTAATCCGGTGGGAATTCGACATCGGCAAGATCGACCCGATTGAGCAGATGTCGCGCGTGTGTGACCCGATCCGACCGATTCGACACGCCGACAGTAAAAGTAGCCCATGGTGATCAGCTGACGCCTCGCTCTGCAACGGCAGCCTACATCAGCGTAAGCTACCGGTGGATGGGACATGTTGTTCGAAGCTGCCATGCAATGTGATCCTCGGTTCTAGTCGTGAATCGGCATGTGTGCTCACCGGACAACACGGTTCGCTCTGTTGGGCTGGCTTGACGGAGAAGAGGCTTGCTTGGTGATGTCCGACTTGGTATTCCAGCTGTCAACAAGGTTAAGATAGGTCACACAGCTCGACGTTGTACAAGCATTCACATTCCAGGACGTGGGCGGATTCGGTCTGCATCGACGAAAGAAGGCGGGAACGAGGTTGACGACACAAGGTTGTTCTGCGGAGAACAAGGTGACGTCAAGGTCACGTTGACTATGGTATGGACCAGGCAAAGTCTTGGAGATGTGAAGAGGGTCTGGAACCAGAACAACACAACAACACTTCCGAGGCCGTTAAGAAACAACAAACTCGTGGCTCTGTGCTCGTGACAAGCTGTCAGGCGCGTCTGCAGTAGCCAACCAATCATCAACCACTGCCCTCTGGAACGCCTACTGCTAAGCTTGTGCTATTCGCTGGTAAGGACGCAAGGAGGTCGCAGTGGCTTTCAGCAGCCCTCTAAATCACGAAAGAACAACAGCCCCTGGCTTAGTTCATCAAGACGCCCTGCTGAAGGCGTCGCCGTCCTTGCATAGATCAAGTTGGATAGGAATTAGTGGTAAATTGAATCAATCACAATCGCAAATGTGCGGGGAGTTCAATTCGAATTTGCGATTGATAAAATGTCCGAAAATTGGAAACAATTGTGAGTGAATGAAAACAGAGCAAATCGGCTGGTTTTTTTTTTTTCTGCCGCAAGGGTGCTGCACACAAGCGCGAGCCGATGCAAGAGTCACGAGTAGAAGCAGACAGTAAAACAATGCGTGGCATTCGTGGTTTTGGAGAGAACAGAAGTGATATAGAGCAGGAAAGCGTTTAAAGAAGTTCAAGAGGCTTCAACTTGACTCAGCACATTTTACAGTTCAGTATGGTGCCTACAGACTGAGAATAGAGAACTCATCGATTCACGATTGTGAAATCAGCTCGTTGGAAAGCAAGAGTTAAAGCTCGCTCCTTCTCCTCGTCCTCGCTCGATCAAGAGACGTTGATCGACCATGCTCTTGTCACTTGCATATGCTAAACCCCACCTCGTAGAATCAACCATGCCTACATTCACAACTGTCTTGTGGCTTGTCAACGATCGTTTCCAGCGGAACCGCGCTGGCGCTTTGGTCGGTTGTTGATCACAGTGAGCCAAAGGGTAAATGGCAAGTTTGATTTTGAGCTAACTTAGTGGATGTTGGTTGCCCTGAAGTTACTCGTGACTGTGACTCGTCTGGTGCCAAAATGTAGGTGTCCCCTCGTTTTTTCAATCTCAGACAGCTGTTTGTCGATCATTTTCGATTTCTTGGTCTCAACAACCTCGGCAGTCTACGAGTCACGAGTAACCCAGCAAGATTCGTGATTCGCGACGGTCGAGCTCGACAGATCAACACTGGCACACTGGCACACTGCACACTGCCCAACATGCAACGCGCAAATTCCCAACTCCGCCCAAGTTTTCTTCTTTCGACGGCTTCTTTTGAGCTTTATTACAGGATCGACCGACGGGACTGCAGCAATCAAGAATCGCCAGCGACTCGTGACTTGAAGAGACTTGTCATCGTAGCCCGTCTTGCTTCCGTAAAGACCAGTTCGCCTGGGTTTGCCCCACGCCAAAAAAACCGCCCCTTGATCACGACGATCCCGTCAGAGCTTACCGTTGTTGTAGCTGGAAACTGGTTGTCCGATTGTCATTGTGAATCAGTCGTGAGTGAATGCCGCGACCCCCGTTTTCATTGCTCCTCCTCTCCATACCTCTCCTCTACGGCCTCTGCTACAGTCGTGACAAAGCGACTCTCCGTTCTGTCTAGGCCCTGTGTTCGCCCTACGGATCCCTCAATCAACCGCGCATACATCTGTCACTGGCGTGTGTAAGACAAATTCGGTTTTCATTCGGCATTGTGCTTCTACGCCCTTGTATCACATCCCCTTACTTGACTCAATACGCCCATCGTTAATTGCCTCTCTTCGCCTCACCGTTCTAGCTTCACACACCATCTTTGTTTCGGGGCCTCCTTCTCTCCACCCCTCTCTACCCACCATTACCCTTCTCCAACGTCATCAAATCCAACTCTGCATCGCGCGCACGTTGCCTTGTCTTGCTTCGTCATTTCTGATTCTCGTCCTACAACCACCCCACGCGTTTTGCTGCATTCACTCGACAATGTCATTGTCACTAGTCATGAAGCTCTGCGTAGCGCTTGTGCTCGCATCTTCCACTATCACTACCTGTCTGGCCGAGGATCAGCAGCACGAGGTCGCCTACATTCGAAGTCTCAAGCACTCGCGTCGTGCTGCGAAAGCCGAGCTCGCTGAAGCTGGTCCTTCAACGCTGGCCAAGCGCGGTCCCACCTACCACGGTCGCGCCACCTACTACGCCGCCGGTCTCGGTGCTTGTGGAAATTACAACTCCGGAAGCGACTTTATCGTCGCGCTCAACGCTGCACAGTACGGTGATCTCGGTCAGCGATCTTCATGGTGCGGCAAGTCGATTGCTATCACATACAATGGAAATACCCAATACGCCACGGTGCAAGATGCCTGCCCGAGTTGTCCCTACGGCGGACTGGATATGAGCGAAGGACTCTTCAGGGCGTTTGCTAACCCAAGTGTCGGTGTTTTCCAAATGTCGTGGACCGCTAACGATGGTTCTGACGACGACAACAACAACGGCAAGAAGACTTCGACTTCTAGCACGCCCGCCTGGACACCCAGGCCTTCACCTACAAGCACCTGGTCTTCACCTGCTTGGACTCCTTCCACCACATCGACAAGACGAGCTTCTTCCTCTTCGTCATCCTCGTCGGCTGCCCGATCTTCCGCACCCACGAGCTCCACCGCATCCACCACCACACCCGCATCCTCATCCTCATCCACATCCTCATCGTCGTCCGCATCCACATCCACCTCATCCTCCGCGTCCGACGGCTCGGATTCGCACGCCAACAACCTCGACAGCTTCGCGCTCATCTACCAGGGTCTCAACCACATGGCTGTCGCCGCTGCCAGCTAGTGATCCCATGCGATCGCATCGCATCGCCTCTCCTCCCCCTCCCGCATTTGAAAAGTAACGCCTCCCCTTCTCTTGTCTCTATTAGCGCTCACATCCACTCTAATATCTGTAGCCCGCGATAGTCGCCTGTTGATCCAGAGCTGACATCTACCCGTCTCGCACCAGTGGAATAGTATTTCGTAGCCTCTTCGTAGCCTCATCCATCGTACCATCTCATGCATGTCTTCTGACGTGGCGACGGCTGCCCTAAATCATGCAATCCAGTGCGAGTGCGATTTGTGTTCGACTACAAGTACAACTGAGAACTCAAAGACAGTTGATCATTCATTGTCGATTTGTCCATCCAACTCTTCGGCAAGGTGGTCTAAGAATCCGTCGTCTGCATCATCATCATCGTCGTCGTTGTTGTTGTCACCAGCGTCTGATTGTGGACGTTGTTTTTTGGACGTTTGCGAGTTGGCCAAGTCGGTCGAAGGCACATCGTCGGGACGAAGACGTTTACGAGAATCACCTTGGAGGGGAGCGTTGGTGTGGTGCACATCGACTTGTTCATCGTCGTCGTGCATCGATGGTGACGGGGAAGACGTATTGCTCGCCGTTGTAGCTGAATCCAGGTACGCGTCGACTTCGTCGGCTGCTGCGCCCCAATCCATATCGTTGAGCTCATTTTCGAAGAGCGATTCGTCTGGATCCTCACGTGTCAGTTCGGCCACTTGCGCCTGTGCTTCCTCGTTGGCTGCCAAACTACTCGTCTGGTCTTGAACACGTTGGTTGGCCACCTGTGCTTCCGCTTTGGCGTTCGCACTCGCTAACGCATTCTCGCCCTCCGAAATCCGATACAACGCCTCGTCCTGTCTCGACCACCTACTCGCCGAAACGTGGAACCAACTCGGCCACACCACTTCCAATTGTCCACTCAGCCTTAACGCCTGATGGACTTTCGCCGTCCCTGGTCTCGCCGCTACCACATGCGTCGTCACACCCACCTCAATTTCCGATGCCGGTGTAGCGCCAAACTCTCTGGCCATCGCCCAAAGATCCGATTTCTCCACATTGTGACCAAACGGGATCATGCTCGAGAACACGATCGTGCAGCCTTTGAGCACCTGTGCTTTTTTCATGCCAATCAAGTCGACCACCGACGGTTTCAGCATGGCTGCATTCGACGCGGCAGCATCCGTTGCAGACTGCATGAAGTCGTACTTGGCATACCACTGCGCGTGCAGATCGTCTAGGATCGATTGGACGCGATCCAGTTCGTTGTCGTCGTCGACCAGCACGGCATGCGAGCGATGTGGTGGAAGTGGCGGTGGAGGTGGAAGCAGCGGTGGTAGTCCTGTACCAGATGACAATCGTGACGTTGCACCAGTGCTGTTGTTCACCGAAGCTGCCATGTCCTCTAACATTCCTGCTGCTGCCGTCGCTGCATCGGCTCTATTATGATCGCCAGCACCAGTCTCGCTATCGCTGCCACTGCTATCCGCTTCGCTCGTCTGACCATTATGTTCATCACTGTTGCCATTCGGTGTCGCAGTCCCCGAACGTGATGCTCCATTGCTGTGTCTCCCCAACTTTTCATCCAGCGCTTCCTGCATCCTAGCCAGCGGTCTTGCTTCGCGCTGTTCCGCGAGCTTGCTTTGCAACTTTTCTGTCTGTGCCACAAAGTGCGCTGCAGCCTCCCGCAAAGCTTGCAACTCGTCTTCCGATCGACCTTCCGCCTCTGCCTTTTGGGCGGCTTCCTCAACCGCCCTTTCAGGTGTCGTAGCATCAGTACCATCATTGCTCGAACGCGCTTCTGAGCCAGAGGTCGATAAAGCAGCGACAGTTGGCGCGTCATTTGCCTTGTTAGCTGCACCGGAAGCGATCACCTCTGGCAGCGCGCCCGGTGATGGAGGTGGAGTTGGCAGAAAAGTAGCATTGATATCACCGATACCTACGAAAAACTCGTACGGTAGCACGGGGAGTAGATTCGGGCTTCGACTCCACACATCCTCTCGGTCATCAATGATGACGACCATGCTGTGATCTACTGGAAACAGCCTGCTGAGACTCTTGCGTACCAAACTGCCATTTTCGTCTCGCGACAAGATCCTGTTGCCGAAAATGCTTGCATCTGGGTCGATGAGTTTGCAGACGCAGTTGGCGTATGATCTTGTTCCCATGGTGTAGACGTGCAGCTCGTACTTTTCAGACAAGTGCTTCAGCACCTGTGGTACTCCCGGCCGTGGTTTGACGTAGTACCAACACGCTCTTGAGGCTTTCAGCGCTGCTGCTGGGTCTTTTGGCTCGGATCCATCTTCTTCGTCCTTGATCTCTTCGCCGTCGATACCGAGACGAAACTTGCCTACGGATTGGAGCGCTTCGTAGTTCGGGTTGGATTCGTCACGCATCCATTCTCCCACGGTTGGATCGACAGTGGCATGTATCACAGTCTGGTCCAGATCGACGATCAAGGCAAGTTTGCGCTGCGACAGCAGATGGCTCGTGGTCTCGGAATCGAGCCGTTGTGCTTCTTCGGCAGAGACCTTGACAGCAGAACTCGAGTGCATCACCGAGAGCGATGCTGACTCTTCCGAGTCAGCGTCGACCGGTTGGCCGCAAACAGCGCACATGCCAAACAGCTGCACCGGATGCTTGCATGGTTCCTGTGTCTGCGACATGATTGCTTTACGTTGGCGAGACCCAAGGTCGACTAGCGAGAAGAATTAAGGATTTTGAGAAAGGTGTCACGACCGGCTCGAATAATGGAGGAGCTCGGCAGTAGAGGTGTGCGGTAAGGATCGCGGAGACATGAGACCGGAGAACAGCCTTGCTAGTACGTTGTCGGTTATCAAGATGGCCGCACCTTGCTGCGTCGACGAACAGGCAAGCCCTGTCTTTGCCGTGTTACAACCAATCGACGCTGGTGGACTGGAAGGTGGTTCAAGTCGCGGCGACTGACGACGGCAAGAAACAGAGACACGAGATGCGGGGGAACAGATTGCACGGATTAGAAAGCGAGTCTGTGCGCAGCTGTCTTGCGGAGGACGTCGGGCAATTTTTCGGTCGGCTTTGCACGTCGTATATATGGGAATCGAGCGCGTGGCTCACGTCTGCCGCCTGTAAATCATGAAGCCGACCGATACTCGTGACTGTTGTGTAACCAATTTGAAGAAAAATCACGAAAACCGGAAATCACGAACCACGAGTCACGAATCACACGAACGGCTGGCTAGCTGGCTGAGTTAGTCGAGAGTGTGAGTTTTTGAGTCGTGTGGCTGAGCTAACTTTCGTATGCACTTCGTGACTTGGGTCATGACGAGTCGCGTGGACTTTGTGTGGTCGAGCCAACTCTTTTTGAATTTCCCGCACGCCCGATTTTTGAGTTTTTAATGTTACGTCTAAGCTGATTATTTCTCTATAACTCGTCGTTACTCGTGACTCGTGACTTGTGACTTTCAAGGTGGAGGTTATGAGTTTGTTTTTCTGGGAATCGTGCTGTGAGAAACTTTTGTGCTCGGCAAAGCTCAGTCTGCCGTTCGTGCTTTGATCTTCTCAGCACATCAACGACAAGGACTCTGCATGCGGCGTCATGGTCAAGAAGACATCCAAGGCTCAGAAAGCCAAGCTACGTAGAGCAGGCAGTAGTACAGATGATGGCGATTCCCAAGGCGGTCGAGGCGGTCAAGGTGGACGGGGCCGGGGCCGAGGCCGAGGACGAGGGCGAGGAGGTGCCGCCGCTGGAGGAGGCAGGTTAGCAAGATCTGCACTGCTACCGCCAGATCAACAAGCTGCTTTCGAATCACGCAGACGTACCGTCCAGCTGGAAGAATCTGCCTTTTCCAAGCTCTCACCACCGGTGTTGGAACGACTCAACATTCTCGCCTCTTACGCGGACCTTCGACGTCCCATTCCTGACGAGCTCACTCGTTTCACCTATTCCAGATTTGGTCGAGCCAGAGCAGAGAATCATCAGCGTCTCGTCGATCATGAACACAACAAGAAGGAGGAGCGAAACTCACATCCGCTTGCTGGCTGGCTTGATAACGCTTCGCAGCCACCAGCAAAAAATCAACATCAAGACCAAGCCGATAGCTCCTCAGATGACGAGCATGTCGATCTCAACGAGACAATAGATCCAGGTGTTACCGGGATCGAACAGACTGGAGAGCTCCGTCTGCCCAAACGACCCAAATGGCGATCCGACATGGACACCAAGACGATTCATGCGCAAGAGGAAGAAGTTTTTCGGCAGTGGCTACGCAAGACAGACGCAGTCGTGGAACGCGCTTTCTTCACGTCCTCGCCCATGTTCGCCGGGCTGACGTCACATACCCGCTCTCAGGATAAGGCTGCGTTTGGCTCTTCCTCATCCTCGTCCACCGCAGCAATGGGCGGAAGCCGCATGGTCTCGTCCATCACGTCTCGAGACAGCATCGCGCAGCTACTCCAACACCGTCCCTCTCCCGGCACCTCTGTCATCGGCAGTCTATACGAACGAAACATTGAGGTCTATCGCCAGCTGTGGAGAGTCTGCGAGCGAAGCGACCTCGTCTGTGTCCTCGCTGATGCGAGATGTCCTCTGCTACACCTGCCACCCAGTCTCATTGGCTTCTTGGAGCGGTACATGCGGCTCAAAGTCATCATCGTTCTCACAAAAGCCGACATTGTACCCAAGCACATCGTCGATGCATGGAAGACGTATCTCAAGCAACTTTATCCGAGGTGGGAGGTGGTCGCTACCGAGAGCTATGCCAAGCTGGAGCGTATGGAGGGCCAAGGGTCGCGGACGAGGTTCGCGCCCTACCTGTCGCCGCATTCCAGGAAGGATCTGTTTGTGGCGCTACGAAAGGCACACACTGATTTGATCACACCGCCAAAGGTAGTGCAGGAAGACGCAAACAAGAGCAAAGAGTGGACACCGCCTTGCGCGACCGATACAGACTGGGATGGGGTTGAGAGGCGCGTGCAGCTTCATACTGAAGGGTTCGAGTCAGGATCAGGTGTCGAGGCTCAGGAAGACACCGGCACCAAGGATGAGCGGACCACAGACAAAGACAGCAAGGATCCAAAAGCTACCCGATCACACCTACCGTATCTAACTATCGGACTCATCGGACAGCCCAACGTAGGCAAATCGAGCCTTCTCAACGCTTTGTTTGGCTCGAAAGTTGTCCGAGCGTCCAAAACGCCAGGCAAGACCAAGCATTTCCAGACTCACTTTCTCGTTCCACTACGCTCGTCCTCTTCTTCCACCCCGGTCCAAGCTGACCAGCCTAAGGCTGGGGGAGAAGAATCTCATCGCGGTCAAATCCGACTCTGCGATTCACCAGGACTCGTATTCCCGTCTCTGATTGGGATGGAGATGCAAGTGATGGGGGCAATATTAGCCATCTCTCAAGTGCAAGCCATCACGTCATGCGTCCGATTTGTTGGCGAGCACATTGCGCTTGAAAAGGTGCTTCAGCTGGAGTATCCGCCTGACGAGGACGAGGTAGAGGAGGCGCAAGAGCTATGGACTGGTGTTAAGATTTTGGAGGCAGTCGCTAGGAGGTATCTGTTCAAGACGGCGAAAGCGAATCGGTGGGATGTGAATCGGGCGGGAAACCTGGTGATGCGTGCTGTGGCTGAGGGAAGGATCAAGTGGGCTTTTCGTCCACCCTCGAGTGCCATGGTAGAGGAAAGCAGCATGGGCGAGGGTGTCTGGTTTCCAGAGGTTGAACGAGCCGTCGATCAGGATACCAGCACAGACTTGCTTACCGCACCGAACCCGGACGACGACGAAGAACACGGCAACGAGAAAGAGGATACGGATAGCAAGACCTCTGAAGAGCACAGCGAGACCGATGACGACCAGACGATTGCCCGTAAGGTCAGATTCGACTTTGGCGCTGTCGAAAGTGAAGATGATGGCGATGAGGACGACGATGTTGAAGTGGATCAGGGAGGGCTCGGTGGATCAACTAATTCGCTCTTCAGCGCTCTCGCTGTCGAAGATGGCGATGATGACGATGAAGATGACGAGGATGAACAAGAAGAGGACGAGTAATAGGAGGCTCTCGCACAGTCCCGGGGCTATACAGTTCTTAGCATGCTAACAAAAGCATATCTTGGTGGCCGCAAAGGATCACACGCAATCACATATCACATACCCAAACACATCACCACTTGATCCGACTCAGTCGTGAATCTATGAATTGCAAAAGATCATGTTGAGTGGACCTGCACACTCACACTGACTCGTGACTGAATTATGAATCACGAATCACGAATGTTGGCTTGTCGCTACGAGAACGTGCGAAAAAGTGTTCTGATCGACATCTCGTATCACCGCTGCAGAGAAGACGCACGTTCTCGGCAAAAATCACGAATTAACTTAAGTTAGGCGCACTTTTCAGATGGCGTGCGCGGCTGGCTGCTGGCTGCTGGCTTGTGCGTCAAAATTTTAAAATCGTGAATGTGGTTGGTGATTCTTCTCGTTTCTCACAGTCACAAGTCACGAGTGTGAGTCTGGTTGCAGGGCTTGTCATACTCACCACATGCTACCTCGAGTGTCGTTCGTGACCACGTCTCTCCAGCAACCCAACGTCTCGCGCTGCATCTCTGTTAGAACTCTACATCGCAGGATGTCGGTCCCTACTGTCACATCCTGGACCGGTGCGCCGATTCTACTCGGCGTCATTGGTGGGTCGGGACTGTACAAGCTCGACTCGATCACGCCGGTTGCCGAGATATCGATCTCTACACCTTGGGGTTCGGCTTCGTCTCCGATCACTATTGCCAAGACATCTGCTGGAAACCACGTCGCTTTTCTTGCACGACATGGACGCGATCACGCTATTCTGCCGTCCAACGTTCCGAACCTGGCCAACATTGCGGCGCTGAAGCATCTGGGTGTGAAAGCGATTGTTGCATTTTCCGCGGTGGGATCGTTGCGAGAGGAGATTGCGCCGAAAGACTTTGTGATCCCGTCACAAATCATCGATCGTACCAAAGGTGTTCGGAGGGCGAGCTTTTTCGGATTTGGCGACGAAGAGTCGGTTGTGGCGCATGCTGGATTCGGCGATCCGTTCTGCGAGACTCTACGACCGATCGTGTACTCGACTGTGCAAGCTACGCTTGCTTCGCACCCGATCAAGGTGCATACGGATAAGACAGTGGTGTGTATGGAAGGACCGCAGTTCTCGACGCGCGCAGAATCGCTCATGTACCGTACGTGGGGCGGTGACATTATCAACATGTCGGTCCTCCCCGAAGCCAAGTTGGCGCGCGAAGCCGAAATTGCCTATGTGCTCATCGCCACCGCCACCGACTACGATGCCTGGCGCCCCTCCACCGCCGCCGTCAACGTCGCAGAGGTCATGGAAAGCCTCAAAGCCAATGTGGAAGCCAGTAACCTCGTCACCACCAAGGTCCTCGATCGCGTCTGGCTCGAAATCGACACCGACGAAAAACCCGCCGTCAAGAACATCAAAGACTCGACCAAGTTCAGCATCATGACAAAGTCCCAAGTCATCCCCGACAAGGCCAAGCAGAACTTGAGGTTCTTGCACCCTTGGTTCGCCAGAGACTAATCACGTCCACTCTCGGCTTCGCCCCATCTCACCTCATACACACATATAGACATATGAAACATCACTCGAAGCACTCGAAGAAATAACCCATTTCACCGCCTTGCTTACCGGCGTCACCCTCACAGATCCACCCCGCCGCGCGATGTGCCAAAGAGAATCTTGAGTTCTTCCCTCCTCTCGTCGCGCCTCGCGTCTGCGCTTACGACCTGTCGCTTACTACCCACCTTCTCGGCGATCATCATCTTGCGTTTCTGCAATCTCAGCATGTTTTCCTCGATGCTATGGCGCATGATGTACTTTGTCGTGATCACGGGGCGCGTCTGACCCATTCGATGAATCCGATCCAGACCCTGGTTCTCGACCGCTGGGTTCCAGTATGGATCCATCAGATACGCGCGACAGGCAGAGACGAGGTTGAGCCCGGTCCCTCCCGCACGCAGAGACACGAGGAGCACTTCTATTCCAGCATCCCTCTTGAACGCCTCCAAAGCTGCTGTCCGATCGGGCCGACTCATCGTGCCGTCCAGTCGGGTGTACCGAATCCCGGTGATGTTGAGCGATTTCTGAATCCGGTCGAGCATCTTTGTCCATTGTGAAAACACGACGCTCTTGACCGGTTCGTACGAATCGTACGCTTCCAACGACTGATCGAGCTTTCCGAGCAGACCATTCGACATGACAGCCGGCGGTGGCCGTTGAATTACGACGACTGGCTCTTCCACCTTACGCACCTCTGCGTCCTCTGATGTTGACGGATCGATATGGACCAGCCGAGGCGCCAGTGGGTCGAAAAGGTCCGAGTGCGGGTTGCATTTCGAAAACGGCAGCAAGTCAGCAATCAGAGCGCGAATCTTGGTCGACAGATCCTTGCGACCGTCCAGCGGAACATTGATACGCAGACGTCTCTCGCTGCTTGCTGTCGACTTGCCATTCTTGCGGGGAGCATTGCGTCGACTGAGCTGCGGCTTGACATCGTCACCGATTCCCCAGTCAAAAACATCCTCGAGCTCATCTACCTCCGAATCTGCATCTTTAAGCTGCTTAGACCGCCTCTCGTCCGCCACGTCGTCGTTGAGCAAATCGCTATCTCCGTCCGCCATGCGTTCGGCTTGGTCGTCATTAAGCCCGGCAAAGTCCGAGGCGTCTAGCTCGACGGCATCGATTGCGAGCTTCAACGACGTATTGCAAGCTGGACAGCGTCCCACGTCCTCGCACGTGACGTCTGGCCATGGACAACCGATCGTGCGACGGAAGCAAGCCGAGCAGAAAATGTGCTGGCATCGCGTCACCACAGGTCGTACTGCACCGCTCGCCGCGGGCGATCCGAAGCTGTTGCTCGATGTGGTTGCCGACATTGATCCCGTTCCAGGCTCGACCTTGCTTCGTTTGCGTGGTCCAACACCGTTGCGAGAGTCGGAAGTGAATTCGTCAAGCGCATCGGCGAGCTCCTGAGCATCGTTGCCCGCTCCATCACCTTCGACACTGTTCGAGAGATCAGCCTGGCACTCGGAGCAATACGCCATCTCGCTATCGCGGAAGAGAATGAACAGGACAGCCGCTCTATCGGGAGTCAGGCCGTCCTCCTTGATGGCAACAGATAGATCAGCACCTCGGCCGATACGACTGGCATCCTTGCTTGCGTCCACCATGGACGGATGATCGCATGTCATGCGAAGATTGAGAATCTCGTGCAAAATCGTGGCGTAGTTGCTCTTGACCGTGTCATTGGCCATCATGTCCTCAAAGTCTTCGCGATACTTGTCGTGCAGTGCTTGATAGCGCGCCTTCTCCTTTGCTTCAAAGTCGAGATATTCGGTCTTGCTGAGCTTTGGCGGGAGCGAGAGCAGCGGCTTGCCATCCGCCGTCTTGCTGGTCTTCTGACGACGTAATGCCAGAAGCTTCATCAGGATCTGGACATGTCCAATGTTGGCCGAATCGATAGGACCGTCGTCCTTCTTCACACGTAGGTGGAGGTTCTCGCGATACCCGCAGTATTGGTTCCATACTGCCCGGTCGGTAAAAGGCTCGAGGCGTAGGAATTTGACCAGCGCATAGAGATCATTGATCGTGTTCTGAATCGGGGTGCCCGTAAGACAGAGTCTGCGCTGAGCCGTCAGATTACAGGCGGCTCTGGATTGCCAGGTGCCCACGCCCTTGATCTGGTGAGCCTCGTCGAGAACGATGCGGAACCATTCAATGCGCTGCAAAGGGTTGAGTGCCTCCTTTGCCTGCTTCCGCTTTAGCTTCTTGCCCTTCTTTTGCGCACCAGCTGCGCCAGCTTCACCCTTAATCGGGGTGCCGTCCTCGGTCACCAAAAGAATGTCGTCATCGTCGTCATCATCCTCGTGTCCAGAATGATGATCTGGCGAACCATCCTTCTTGCTTTTCTTTGTCTCGGTTTCGGTGACCCATGTCGACTGGTTCGAGAATTCGGATCCGAGTGTCGAGTAAGTTGTCAGAACGATGTCGTGGTCAGCAATCCACTTGGTGCTGTGGGAACGTGTAGGTCCGTGATAGATATAGATCCTGGGCCGCTTCTGCCTCGAACAATGCTCCTTGATCTGATCTTCCCAATTCGACACGACCGACAAAGGGCAGACGATCAGAGTTGCGCGAGTGCGACACTCGAGATGTCGGCGGCGTACGAGTTCGGGATCCATCTTGTCCTTTGAAGGTTTTTTAGCCGTGCTTTTTGCGAAAGTTGGCTTAGCAGGGGGTGGAGCGCCGTGGACGACAAGCGAAGCGGTTGGTTCCTCCTCCTCCTCCTCCTCCTCCTTCTTTTCGGCATCTCCGCCTTCGTCACTGGTAGCAGAGTCGTCGTCATCAGAATCATTGAGCCGGCGCTTGAAGCGGCTCTTGACTTTTCTAACCCCATTGCGTCTCTCTGCCTCCCTTGATTCTGCCTCGGCCGAGGTAGGTGGCGATCGCATCGCCTGAACGAGCTCTGCATCGGGATCACGCTCCACCTCGGCGGCGCCAAAGAGCCTCGCGTCCTTTCGAGTATGCGTAATGAGGGCGAGCGTGGTGATGGTCTTGCCGAGACCCATATCGTCAGCGAGGATAGCGCCACGGCAGATACGAGGCTGGGTCAAGGTCTCTCGATTCGTTATGAGGTTGCGCCAGGCGCGCACTTTACCGTTGGAGCCTTTGCGGACTGTCCAGAGCGAGATCGAGTCTTCATCCACCATTTGCTCCTGCTTGCTCTTGCTCTTGCCTCTACTCTTCCTCTTACTCTCGCTCTCGCTCTTGCTCTTGCTCTTGCCTTTGCCCTTGCTGTCTTTTACATCACTGCTGTTCGAGGGAGACGCCTTGCTCGTATTAGAAGAGCCCTCGGCCTTGACAGGTGTGGATGCCTCGTCTGCGTCATCGACAATGACCGGTGGCTCCACCAGCAGCTCTGTCCATCGTCGATCTCGCTCACGATTCAGGAGGAAGCCGAGCGCCTGCTTTTGATGCGGGAGAAGCGGAGTAGCAATCCCTTCGGCAGGCTCGACAGCTGCCAGCTCCTCGCCACTGCGAAGGCTTGCATACACAGCGTCGACCTGCGCCTTCTTCTCCTTCTCGGACAGCTCGCGGTTAGCAATGATGGTGCCCATGCCTGCACCACGATGAATGCCGTTGTAAATGGCTTGCACGGCGTCGCTGCGCGTAGATGCTGCAGAGGGATTGTGCGGGTTGCTGTACTGCGGCTCGGTAGGGTAGTCCTCGGGATAATACGAGAGTGGGTGCTCGAGCTGGATACTGAACGCGGACAGGCGATCTGAGATGAGGCCCAGATCTGGACGTCGAACAAAGACGAGGATCTCGAGGTGGTGAAGGAAGTTCTGCGCTCGACCGATGGGGACCATGCGACATCGAGCCTCGCAGCGCACTTTGTTGTTACGCAGCAGCGGCTCCATTGAGGATACGTATTTCTCGGCTAGCGAGCCGAAAGCCGGTTCCGGGGCTGGACCATACCGGGCAGCTTGTTCGACGGACAGTTGAGGAAACCTCGCGCGCGGAGGCACTACGACGCTGACTTTGATGTCTGGGCGCTGTGCAGCGGTTGATGGATAGGCCCAGCCGTTCGGAAGTGTCCGCATCGACGCTGACAGTCCTGTTGGTTGTGAGAGTTGCAGCATGATAGGCCTGTAGCCGGACTCAGTCCAAAATCGGGACGCCCTTGGCCAATTTTCACGGCTGAAGTTGGGATCCACCGGTGGCTCTTGATCTATCGTGCCGTTGTACGTCAATGACGCAGGCAGTCCATGCATGCAAAGGACGACCGCGCTGATCATGCCCGCGCAGACGATTGCATTTGATTTGACGTGATCGATCTCGTACCCTTCGGCCTTTGGCCAGGCGCGTCTGTGCGAGACAATGACCGGCTCGTCTTCGTCATCACTTTTATCGTCGTCTTTGCCGTCGTCGTCGACATGCACAGCTTGTAGCGCGGGAGCTGCCGAGCCATTGCCTTGCGGTAGAGTGATCCTTGATGGCCCTGCAGATTGGTGTGCCGCATGATGCGCTGATGCTGATAACGCATTTGCGGCTGGTTCTTCGTCCTCATCGTCGCTATCTAATGTGAGATCAACCACAGCAGCATTCTGTTGAGCGAGCTGATCCTTTGGCACCGGAACGGAAGGTGGTTTCTCCTCTGTGCTTGACATCGGGAAAGTTCCTGGCATTGACGGCGCAGGCGCAGTTGCGCTTTGACCTGCTGTACCGTAGCTGCCATTCGTTGGAGCTGTTCTTGAAAAGCCACCGTTCTGATCCAGGAACTGGGTGGGCACTCGAGCTCCGCTGCCTCCGATGATCAAGCTGCTCCCGCCTGAAGCCCCGGATGGCGACGCGAGCGGCACGGTGTGGTTTGCTGGACTCCAAATCTTCGAGTTGGAGCTACTGGAAGAGCCGGCGCCAGTAGATGAGGGATGAAAACTAGGCGGCAGAACACGTTTCTTTTCGATCGATTGGGGAGACGCAGCGGCAAGCGGCCGGAAGAGCGGAGCTGGCTCTAGCGGTCTTGAGAGGAGGTCGGAGGGATTGTCGATCTCCTCAAGCACATCCAAATGACGATCTTCAACCATCCTGGTGTAAGAGGCGAGCGGCTGCTCGGCTCAGGATGCCAGGCTGGTAGCGGAGGATGAAGCAGACAGCGTCTTATCAGTATACAGAGACAGCGAGGGGTTTTGGAGAGGAGAGTTGTTTTGCGATGAAGATGTGGGCTCTCTTTGTCGATTTGGCCTCGGGTTCGGATTCGGGGTGCGAGGTGGTCAAGAGGTGTTGTGCGGGCCCGCGTCCTTCACAGCCGATGAGTGCGATCAGTTCTACAAGTGGTGCATGGCGCAAGTCTCCTGGAGTGATGGTAGTGATCGAGACGATTGATCCGGTGAGCTGCGCGTCGCGTCACAGTTGGCACGATGGACTGATTTCGACTCTGGCTCACGACACCAGAACGACACAAGATCCGAGCGTTTCGTCGGACGTGCGTGACGTGTCGGCACCGATATTGAGCGACGAAATGAGTCGTAAGGAGGGATAGGGCCAAGGCGATCGTCGACACGACGTGCGATGTTGAACAAGTCAAGTAGGTGTTCCGGTCCGTGTCAGGAAGGAAGCCTCTAAGCAGCAACCACAATCACGAATCACGAATCACGTATTCACAGATTCACGATTCTTCGTGTTCCTCCACCGGAAAAGTGCAACTCGAAACTCGTGACTGGTCGTGGGTTCTGCGCAACACGCGCACCGCTCAGCCTTATAAAGTGTAAGCCTCGGACACACTCACGACTTGTCAGGGTCCAAGTCGTGAGTCTTGTCGCGCTTTGCTGCGCCACTTTCAGCACGCTGAATCACACAGCTCTTGCGTGGGCTATCAACTCCGCCATCTTGCCACTTGTGTGCTCGTGCTGCCCTCAACGGCGTCTCATGCCCAGTCATCATTTCGACATGTTTGATAACGCGGCCGGTCGTGACGGTGCGGGAGCTGGGTGCGGGTTTGGCCTGAATCCGTTGACATCTTCTGAATCGTGAATTGGTTTGGTGTGCTGATTTGGCTGACTCAGCCAAGTTCGCCGTTCCGATCGACAAGATGGAATCGCGGCACGCGCTACAGCGGCGAAAGTTGGCTCACATTCGCCGTGTTGCTGCGTGCGCACATTCGCGATTCGCGATTCTCACGCTCTGCTGTAACTTTGGGACGAATCTGCTATCGAAATGGCATGTACAAGATGAGCGACGGGTGTCATCGACACAAACTGATCTGATCTGATTTGATTTGACTGTGTCATGTGACGCTGCTCCGAAATGCAAGGCCACGAGATGGCGTTTGGAACGCCCCTAAAAACCAAGCTTTGAAAGAACTGACATCACAAGACCCTGCAGCGCCAATCGTGAATCACGATTGGACACAACGACGCTGCCAAGTACTCGTGACTGATATAAGAGTCGAGCGTGTTACAGAGCCAAATGTGGTGGTGCGGCGAATTACAAGACACCTCGGAGCAAGAGGATCCGATTCTCGCACAGACACACTAGCGTATCCTCCCACCGTTCATGATCGACATGGGCTTGCATCGGCAGACGAACGTTGCATACGCCGAGAAGCGGGCCGCTCGCACCACGTTGACTATTTCCCCCGGTGGCTTCGTCTCCGCTTGTCGCTCCTGCTAAACGCAGAACGCGCGAAGGAGCACTCTGAGCAGTGCGTTCCGCCGTCGAGTAATACACGAACAAGTTGCCTGCACCCCCACTTGAATCTGTCCGGCTGCCTCCTGTAACGCGAGGCGCACTCTCAAATGCCAGTACTGCAAATCCTTGGCGACGCTTATAAACGTGGATCCGCTGAGCATCACGTTTCGAGGCGAGCACAAACGACAGCGCTGGCATAGTGCATGTGTGCATCCAGGCTCCATCGGACAAGCTGAAAATCGCTCCGTCCAGCTCGTGTTTCATCACGACCGTATCGTCATTGTTCGATCCAGGTAGCGGTGTGGCTAGTACGGTCCAACATTCCTTGGAGCTGCGTACGTGTTCATCATGGCCAGTGGAGATGGTTGTGAGGACCAAAGGACGCCCGACATTTGCATCTTCTTCCTCGAGACTGTCTTTGAGCAAGCTCGGCTGGTCGAGCGAGAGACTTGTACCACCATTAGTGGTGAAAGCGGAAGCGGAGGCATCGAATCCTGTACGATCCATCCCAAATCCTTGGGTCGACTCTTCGTCAACGGTATACTTGTCCATGCCCTCTAGCATCGTGAGCAGCTCGGAAGGGTCCATCGTCTCCGGTACATCGTCTTGGTTGTCCTCTTGGTCGATTGCTTCGTGTCGTTGCTGATCGTCTTTGATACCCGATTGGCCATTGGCAGCGCGCTCGACAGTGGATCTGGCTTGCTGAAAGCTGAGTTGTGTCCGACTTGCTGCCTCGGCGTGCGTCTCGCGGTGTCGAGTGCGATCGCCAAATACTTGCATCCACCGCGTCCCTTGATGCTTCTTCTCGAGATGCAGCGTCAACAGGCTCACGCGCTTGGCTCGCTCCAACGTCCATACGCTTCCTGTAGGGTCGATCTCTCCCCACGTACTTCGCGAGGTGTATCGCCCGGAAGCGATCATCCGTGCCGCCCGTGTAAGCTCATCGTCTTGACCCGTCGCAGTTTGGCTTGTGTCCGTGTTGATTTCGGTGATTCTTGATGATGAGGGTGTGTTGAGCAGCGTCAGTGCATCTTGCGTGAACGACAGACTGAGGGCCGAGAGAGAGAAATGCGCTCGAACGTGCGAAGTTGTGATCCACGATGGTAGGGCAAATGCGAGGGTGAGTGTGTCGCTTGTCTGTGCCCACGAGAAGTGGGGGGCTGGTCGTCTCGATGCAACTACGGGAGAAGGCGGGTTGGTGTCTGAGCTTGTACTAGTATCTTTGAATGACGTTGTTGTGTCTTTCGACTGGTTTGTCGTGTCCCGTAAGCTGATGAAGCGTGCTTCCGCGCCGAGGAGCGTGTGCTGCTCGTCTAGGCTCGCCATGATCAACGGCTCCTCGCCTCGAACCTCCCACAGCAGTGTGGCATCGCTCATCACATCAGCGTCATCTTTGTCCGATCCCGTCGAGGCTGGGTCGGCCAGATCGAGCTCCACTAGTCGCACATCGAACACCGTACTGCTTCTAGCTGATTGTTCCGTTTTGGATGCTCCTGCTTTCTGTGAGCTTGGTTGAAATCCCAACCCCTGCATTCCCTCGTTTGCGCTCTCGGCGTCCACTGTGATGGTCTTGGTACTCTGTATCAACACATGGATCTTACTCTCGCTCCTTCGAGACGCTTTGATGGTGCCTCGACGCTCTACCTTCCATCGCCGCTCTTCCGCGCTGATCCACCTCGCCGACCTGTGTTCGTTTCCTAGGTTGACGTTCTGTAATCTGAGTAACACCAGGACGTCTGCGCTGTACACCAGCCATTCGGTTGCGGAAATCGACGCCAACGACGGCAGCGACTCCTGGTCAGATAGCAGACGATGTACTGGATGACCGATAACTCTGTCATCTGCCACGTTGTATGTCAAGACCACCAAAAATCCATTCGTGTCGATGTACGCCGCACACGGCTCGTCAGCACGCCTCTCCCCTACAGCAGGAACCAGGACCTGATACAGCGAGCGTTCCTTGGTCTCCTTATACCCCAGCGCAGAAACCTTGAACTTGGCTCTGCCACCTTCGCCTTGTGGCTGATAAAGCTCACAAAGTGGTGGTGGCCGACTCGGCAATGCGTACGACTTTACACAAGACGACGCGTCATCTTGGATGAGTTTGTACGCTTCGAATCGCGCATTGAGCTTGCTTGGGTCTATGGGAAAGCGAAGAATCGCAGGGTCGATGCGAGAGCCAGACGACAGCGCTGGATGTGTGCGTAGTGCAAGACGATGCGATTGAGAGTATGCCATCCTCAAAAGTGGATACCCGATGAGGTCGTCCGAAGAAACGGGTGTGTGGGTTGAGAACAACAACACGTCTACAACCATCAAGTAACGGAGTGTTAGAATCCTTAAAAAATCAAAGCGTTCTCACCTCCACAGCCGCGGATTTTCCAGAATTCTCTTTGTAACCGGATCTCGATGAATGGTCCCGATCTAGTTCATCACAATCTGGCAGACGTTGGTGTTACGGTAGCATTGCAAGGTGGCACGGGTGAGGAGTGAACCACAGGGTTTCAGAATTCGGCTGCCACACCGTGGGTGCAGAGCACAAACTTTTTATGACAGCACTTTCCTTCTTATGGATGAGCAGGACCATTCTTATATCTTACTGTTTACTTGCCACTGCGAACTATCTACTATCTTTGTTATTCGACCAGTGCAGCAATCTATACATCGCTGCCACATACGCTTGCGCCTCCAGGCCTGTGGATCGGCGTTATCTAAGGTCAGAACCTACACTGACACTGCATCACCTACACTGCAGACGCAACCTCAACCGTTGTGGTGGAACCTCAACCATCACTAGACATCATATAGCAGAACACCGCCGTCAAGAACGCCCACGAGGTGCGCTGCACGCTAGACGGAACCGAGCTACACCGCATCACCGCTGGGTGGAGCGTTCAACGCCTGTGGCCGATCCGCGTCCTGTCATGTTCCCAACTTATTGCGTCATCCGCACAAGCTGCGGTCTTCAGGCACAGGGTCGTGACAGTTGGGTCGTGATGCAAGGGTATATTGCTCGTCATAGTGAAGGAAAAGGGAAAGAGAGCGAATATCGACTGCCTAAGCTGCGACACTACATACAATGAAGACGCTCATCAAAAGACGGGTTTTTACTTGGAGCCAGTGGCCCCCTGGACGGCACCCTTTGCCTGAGCAGCAGCATCGCTCAAAGCCTTGCTAGCCTGCTCGCTGGCGTTCTGGGCCGTCTTCTGAGCCTCACCGGCCTTCTGCGAAGCGGCGTTGGTGGCATCGCTGGCGAGCTGGCTGGCATTCGAACCAGCTTGGTTGGCCTGCTTGCTGGCCTCATCGACAACCTCGCCAGCCTTCTGCTGACCAGCGGCGATAATGTGGGCAACCTGATCAACGACGTGAGCGGCGGTAGCACGCGCCTGGTTGACGAGGCCCGAGGCGTTCTCCTCAGCGGGCTTGATGTACTGGTTGGCCGAGTCGAGTGTGTGCGAGGCAAGATCACGGGCCTGGTTGGTCAAGCCAGTCAGGGTCTGCTTGGCCTCCTCGGCCGACTGCTCGCCCTGCTTGGCAGCAGCGTCGGCGGTCTTGGAGGCCTCGTTGGCAGCATCGTTGGCGGCCGACCTGGTCTGGTCAGCGGCGTTGTCAGCGTGCTCCTTGCCCTGTCCGAGGAGCGAACCAGCGGTTTGCTGAACGTAGGCGAGGGTGTCTGTTGGAATAAAAAAAAAAGGTGAAAGACGAAAGAATGGTCAGCACACGGTGCTTGTGATGGATATGCGAAAGTGCATGACACTTAGCGCCAATGCGCGAACAGCTACTTACTGGAAGCGAGGTCAGTAGCCTGCTTGACGAGCGAGTCACCCGACTGCTGAGCCTGCGAAGAGAGTTCGTTGGCCTTGTTCGAGAGGTCGTTGCCAATGTTGGAGGCCTGCTTGGAGGCGTCGTTGGCGAGGCTCTGAGCGTCCTTCTGGACGTCGTTGGTGGTCTTGTTGGTTCCGGGGACCTGCGACATTGTGATTGATGTTATAAAAGGAGGATTGAAAGTAAGGTATGAAAGATGGGTTTGAGAAGACGATGAACGTGAAGAGCGATGGATGGAAGAAAGAGGTTTGGAAGCTGTTAGGAGACGGTATATGTATTGCTTGGTCACTTGTGGCGGAGGCCAAGACAATTGTGAATTGTGAATCTGTCCGCTCTCGGACCTGGGAAGAGCAGGCGACTTTTGCGCTTGTCTTCTCAATCGCGCTCTAAGTTGAGCCGTAGACGGTGCACTTGCCGAGCAACACAACTGGCCGAGAACTTCACTAAGCGCTTTCAACGATCATGTTGGGACCATAACTTGTCAGCAGAACGTTTGGCGACTCAGCCTGAGCGTTTGTGCAGCGACTCAGGATTCGGCACAAGGTGGAGGGAAAACCAACGAGTCATGAATTCTCAGTCCGTGCGCTGCTGCAGCGGATTCGGCGCAGGATGATTTCACAGCTTTCGCACGAGGCGTAGATTTTTAATGATATGACGCAATGCTGCTTGCATTTTGGCATTTACCTAAGTTATTTTTAAAATCGCACTCAACACTGCCTCCCACGAAGCGTGAACCTGTCTTTGTTTCTCACGTTAAGGATGGTAGTGTCTCACTTTGCAAGCAAGAGCAACCAGAAGCTCGGAAGACGCCATCTCACATCATCCTGCTCAACGTGTTGCAACACGCAAAGAACTCGTGAATCTCTGTCGCCGAGAACCAGCAAACTTTGTAGATCCTATCACCGATGCTTGATGACGGTTAGGCATGATGATGGTCTTGATTGTGAATCGTGAATCTTGACGCCGGTCAAATCCATCTTCTTCTCACATGCAACATGGTCGCGGTCCAAGACGGGTCCAGCCGTCGTCTTTCACGTCGCGTGTCGTGACTATCCGTCGAAGAGCATGGCTGTGTCTGGGTCACCAACAAGAATCACGAATATGCTGTGATAATTAATTTCGCTCGGAACACTTCGGCCTCGCTACATACTTGATAGCATTCGCGCTGTACGCTCTTCTCCGCTGCATGTGAAAATACGCGATGGTCACCAAGTGTTGAAATCAACGTCTTCCTTCCCTCGACTTTTCCCGCAGCCTTCTGCTTAACATACCAGATTCACGAGTGTACCGCTACACGATCTTTCCGCTTGATCTGCAATCCGCATAAGCCTCACCAGAGAGACAGGTCTCCAGCCTTGCAAATCACACCCGCAGGCAACAGTCAGTTATACATTTAGCATCGTTTGTAGGATCGCTTCAGCCACATCTACTGCAACAAGGCAAGATCCTTTTCGTTGGCGCCCACACCAAGAACCTTGCATGCAAGCTCGAACAGCTTCTCCTGCCCCTCGCTCCACTCTTTGCCTGGGTTCCTGAAGCTCGCCTTCATCAGCTTGCCCAAGCCGTCCCTCAACGTCTTGAGTGCAACCAAGCTTTTCGGGTCCGCACTTGCAATCCTGATCCTCTGTCTGTCAATGTACAAACTATTCGAAGCCAGCCTGAACTCTCCATCTCCGCACAGCATGTAGACTGCCTTATCGTCCATCAACCCTGTTTCCCAGGCATACAGCTTCTTGCTCTGCATCATCGTGTAGTACAGCATATAGCTGCTCGACCCGCGTACCAGCTCGGACATCTTGACTTTGAAGTTGACAGACGAGGGATGAATTGAGGTGGGTTGGTTGTTTCCGATCGTCTTGAGCTGGTAGGTCTTGCTATCGATATGCAGTAGTTTCGGGTAGAGACCAGCAGCCAGAGTCGCGTGAATCATGGCAAGACTCGACGAGTTGACATCCAGGTGCGCAGGAATCGTCATAAAGCGTGGCTTGGAAAAGTTGGATGAGCCACCACTGCGGTACCTCAGCTTGTTGAGTTCCTGCCTGAAAGCATCGTCGACCGTGACAAAGCCAGCGTCGACCAGGTACGAAAAGTACTGCTGGCGGAGCTCTTCGATCTGCATCAGGTTCTGGATGCTCAGGAAACTGCGGTTGCAAAACGTCCGGTGGTGGTTCTGTGCAGTGGAGCGACGGAAGCCGTTGAATGCGTTGGCGATGGTGAGGAAATCCGAGTCGCCGAGCTTGAAGCTCTGCTTGACACGGTCCGCCTCAAGCTCTTTGCCAAATGGTGTCACAAAGGGCGACTTCGAGTTCAGTGCCGCTGCAATCGTGAGAGCAGGATCCAGACACTTGAACAAGGTCGCGACCAGCAGGAACTTGCCCATGTGTACATCGAGTGGCATCTTGGACAAGTGTCTACCAAGATGCGTGATCTCCTCGGTTGTCGTCAGCGCCTTGACCTCGACAAGTGCCGCAATGGCACGCTGCACATTGGCAGGGCTTGGAGGATCCAGTGCTTGCGACAGTGCGTTCTCAATCGAATGTCCGATCTTGATCTTCATGATCTTGAGCTTCAGAGCCAAGTCCTGTAGCGACAGACGGAGCATCTCGGGCAGTGGATGTTCGTCCAAGTACGAATCGTGCCGGTACTTGGTGAACAGGTGGAAGCAGATGCCTTCTTGTACACGACCCGCACGGCCGCGTCGCTGCTTGGCATTGCTCCGCGCAATGAAGCATTCCACCAGGCGCGAGATTTGGCGCTTCTCATCGTAACGCATCTCGCGGTGCTTACCCGAGTCAATGACGCAGGTGATGTCGGGAATTGTGATACCAGTCTCGGCAATGTTAGTGGCGATCACAATTTTGCGTACCCCGGGAGGAGGTACATGGAAGACAGCACCCTGATTCTCGGATGAAATGGTCGAGTGCAGCGGGAAGAGCTGAAAACCACTTCCACCGAAGGTGGGGTGGTCAGCAAGCATATCGTGGCATTTGCGAATCTCGGCCAGACCGGGCATGAAGATGAGCGTCGCCGCACTGTATGGCTCAAGGTCTTTCTCGAGACAGACGCGCTCGAGAATCTTGATGATGAGATCATGATTGATCACATACTCGTTCATCCTACCGAGTGTGTCGATCGTCTTGCTTCGGTAAGCTTTGCCGAGACTGCCGGTGCTAGGACCCTGGCCATCTGGGTTTTCGTCATCATCATCTAGCAGACCAGGGTCATCTTCCTCCTCTGCGGGTGCTTGAGCTAGCAGCTGCAGCTTACTCTTGTTTCCTGGTGCGTTCTGCTTACGCGCATTGCCATCACCGTTGCGGTAGCCACGCTTGGGGCGGAATGCGTAAGGCGAATCGTCTTCGATAGTGTAGTTGCTCATCTCGACGGCGTCTTCGAGGTAGTGCACGTTAACCGGGAAGGTACGACCAGGAACAGTAATCGTAGGGCACCCACCACAGTACTTGCTGATGCGCTCTGCATCCACTGTGGCTGACATGAGAATCACTTTGAGGTCCTTGCGATGCGCGATTAGCGTCTTGAGGATAATCAGCAAGAAATCGGACTCGATAGAGCGCTCGTGCACTTCGTCGATGATGACATGCGTGATTTCGTTGAACGCAGTGCCTTCAAGCATGCGGAGAACGATACCCGTCGTGGCATAGACGAGCCTTGCATTCTTGCCGACGTTGCTCTCGAGACGAATTGCGTAGCCGACCAAGCTGTCGTTGCTTCCGACGCTCTTGCGAGGCTCTCCCAGCTCTTCGCTCACACGCTCAGCTAGCGAGATAGCCGAGATACGCCTTGGCTCAGTGACGTAGATCTTGCAGTTGCGACCCTGTGACATACAGTGCTCGACGATGTAGGCGGGCACCTGTGTCGATTTGCCACATCCCGTCTCACCACTGAGCACAAAGATCTGATTGTTCTCGATCAGGTCGAGGATCTCCTGACGATGATTGGCGATAGGCAGATTTTGTCGGCCAGGAAGCATTTTCTGGTAGGAAGGGGATGCGACACGGTTGGTGAAGTATTCTGCGATCTCTTTTGACCTGGCTTCGGAAGGCTGCGGCGCACAAGCTGCCGAGAGCTCGCCAAGTTTGGTCTGCTCTGTAGCTGCGGGAGCGTTGGCGGGGGCGACCTTGCCTTTGGCCTTCTTCGCTGCAGACGCTTCGTCCATCTTGACACGAATGATGTCTCGCACACGTTGGAAGCGTATTCGACTCTTGCGATCCCGTTCGTCCTTTTGGAGGGATGCGAGCTCTTCCCACCACTCGCGGTAGCCGGGAGGAAGCGCGCGTTGAATCGACTTGTCACTGTCAATGCAGAAGAGTGCAACAGTGGCGATAAAGTCGTCGGCCTGTAGCTGTGAAAAGCACCCGACTGTCGTCAGAATGTACTCGTCGATGTACGTCGGCGAACCAGCGCTGACAGGATGCTTGTTCGGCACCACTTTGCCTCCATTCCAGCGGATCATGAGCTTGCTGCGGTGCACTCGACCGCCGGACGGAATGGCGGTGAACTTGAACGTAGAATAAGGGTCAGCGCGCTTGAGAGCATCGGAGAGCATGACGCGCGGGGTCTTGCCTCCGCCGCCGCTTTTGGCCCGCGCAGGAAGCTCGCGCATGATGACAACGGCGCCCGTCTCGACGTCCTTGTCCTCGATTGGGCCTTCGTTGAGAAGGTCACCAAAGAAGCCGCCCTCATCATCAGAATCAGTGTCGGTTTTCTGATCCCCACCCTTGGCATCTACCTGATTCACTACTCCAGCTCCCTTTCGGTCGACGATGCTCGTCTCTGCGGAAGTCGCCTCTTTTTCTGTCGAGGAGGGTCTGTTGTCTTGAGCGTTCTCTTCGGCCGGAGAGGCTGAGTCAAGTCCGGCTGCAGCCTCGATCTGGCGACGACGCTGCTGACGCTTCTTTTCTTCCTCTTCTTCGGCTGACTTGAGCTGCTTTTCGATTTCTTCACGCTGTCGCAATGCTTGGCGGAAGCCGTCAGTGGCGGTCTTCTGGTCAAAGTAGGCACCGCGCTCGCACTCGCGCATGAAATCCTTAGTGCGACCGAGCACGCGTTCGAGGCTGGCATCTTGCTGCTTCATTTGCACTTCGCCTTCTTTGCCCAGCTGCTTTTTCCACTTGGATTTTTCTTGGTCTATGCGGATCTGCATAGCTCGCAGGATGGACCACGTCGCTGTGGGCTTTTCCAGGGTGTCGATCTGGTCTGACTCCAGATCGTCGCTAAGTTGAAGGATGAGACGTTCGCAGGCTTTCTTGAGCGCTTCAACCTTTTCGGGATCGATGGTTGTCTTTTCACCCTGAGCATCCGCCTTGGCTGGTGTCGGTGGTGCGGACGTGTTCTGTGCTCCTGGTACTTGTCTAGTATCTACAGGTAGCTCTTTTCGAGCGAAATCACTCTTTCCAAGCGTCTCGGAGCGACTGAACTCATAGCCTTGGTAAGCAGGCGGTCTGCTTTCGTCGTAATCATCATCGTCATCGTCTTTGTCATCGTATTTGTCTTGAGCCCCACGGTTGAGGGAAGGGAAGTCGTTCTTGCTTGGATCTTTTCCTCGACGATTCTTAGCAGCTTTTCCGTCACCGGCTCGCATCGCATCCTCGAGCGTCTCCTCTTCGAGAGCGAGATAGAGATAAGATAAGCAGTCTTCCACGTCTGGAGATGGAGCGTGTGAGAGCGCGTCTTCCACTTGAGCAGAAGAGAAGCCGAGTTTCAGAAGGATGGTGTACGTGGTCAGAGCTCTGGCCATGACCTTGTCTTCCGATTCGGCGTACACCGATGATGAGGATGAAGAAGCTGCTCCGGACGAGCTTGAATTAGTGACCGCAAGCTTTTGAAGATCTTTTGTCAAGGTTGCCATGGCAAGAGAGGTGTGAGACGAGCCAATGCTAAGGGGAGTAGCACTTCCGGAGACTGTGGTGGTGTTTGAAGCAGTTGTGCCCGGCGTGGATAAAGCATCTGAAGAAGCAGGAAGAGTAGCAGATGGTCCTCTCGCAGCCATCGCACCTGTACTGGCAGCAACGACCGCCTGCTTGTTGAGATCCACCGCCACCTGGAGGACCTGATCGCGAAGCTCGGGCTCCAATTCAAAGTTGGGGAGCGTCTTTGCAAATCTGCGGTCATACTCAATGGCCTTGTGCTGTCTCGAGACTTCCTTTTCGACACGGTCTTGCAGCTTGTCGACGAGATTTTGAAGTGCTTGCTCTTCTTCTTTCTCTGGATCGAAGAAAACGGCCGAGCTACCAGTGGCATTTGCTGCTGTCGACTTGGACGCGCCGAGGTTGTCTGCGAGGCTTTCATCGTTGACTTTTTCGTAGCCAACGTCAGCCGCTGAGGTAGTTTTAGAGGAGTTGGCAGTGGGCTTCTTCGCAGCTGCGGCAGATGCAGGGGGTGGATCCTGGACCTTCTTGGGCGTAGATGTGGTGGCATATCCACGCTGGACGGTGCCTTTGAGCGTAGGTCTCTTCTTTCCCATCTTGTGCCGCGACACTTCCTCGATGCAAGGCTTTTCTGATGGTTGAGGAAGGGAAGACGATCGAGGTTGCACTTCTCGTGTGATGCGAGCAGTTCATCTTCTATGCAGGAGTCCAAGCTCAGCTGTGACTTTGGGCAAGTGAGCGCCTTTCGTGTTTGCTTGTATCTGTTCTTCTGGAACGTCACACAAGAAAAATCGCCGTTACCCGTGACTGCTCCACATGCATGGCATGGCCCGTGGTCTTTTCTTTGGATGTTACACCTTACACCGATGACAATCACGAATCACAATTTGACGCGCTGTTCACGTTCAGGTTCATGCCTTTCCGACATCCGCCTTAAGACTCCTTTCTTCCGAGTCTGTATGGTCTCGACCAAGTCGCGCCTGACGAGACCTCGACCGATCACAGAAGCAACATCACCACCATCAACCAAACTGCTCTTCTCTCACCGCACTACTGCAAAGTTGCTCAGCAGTATAGACTGACCAGACTTACAAGTATGGCATCTGCATCCCCGATGCCAGATGACGATGGTGCAACCAAGCCTAAAACCCAGCCTTCAAATCCTCCAGCCCTAGCGATTGTCAGGCAGAATGCTTCCAACCTTCCACGAAATCTCCCGGTCAAGAGATACGATGGAGACCCGCTTGGGAGGGCAGACGTACAGCATTCGCTCCTCTGCTACCTCTTCTCGGACACCAGGCGCGTCTTTACCAATCCACGTCCGATCCACGGCGCTCAAGACGTCAAGGCGAGCGGCTCTGGCACTGGCTCTGGCTCAACGAATCCGGTCGCAGTGCCCGCACCCGTCTACCCATTCGGCATGTCGGCAGGCTGCGTGAGGCCAAGCGGCGAGACTGAAGAGGAATACCAAGAATGGAAACAATCAAGGGAACGCTACCTCCGCTGGAAAAAGCGCCTCGCTCGCAAGGAAAAGCTCGCACGCAAAGCTGCCGCCGCGGCTGGAGCTGCCGGATCGAACGAAGACGCTGCAAACACCGACGCCGAAACCAACGGCAACGAGGAGAAGGATGAACTCGCTGACGGCGGCAACGACGATGATGGCGACCCAGCTCAAGCAGAAGGAGCAGCAGATGACGAAGACCTCGATGACGACAACGAGCCTTTCGACGAAAACGAGTATCCCAAGGCTGGTGCAGCCAAGCTCACTTTCAAGGAGCTCTACATTGAGGCTCTCCTGAACAGTACCAAATGCACCAAGTCTATGCGTGACAAGGTCCTCGACGATGAGGAATATGCAGAGGACTTTGCCAAGGTCTGTCTTCTGGTCAATGTCGGTCGGATCAACACCACGCTCGCGTTTTACCCAGAGATGAAGACCATCCTTCGCTCCTACCATCCCATTCCATCGCTGCAGAACAACGAAAACACACGGCGCAACATGCAGGATGCTCCCCGAATGAAGTCGCTTCTGAAAGGTGTCCTCATCGACACGGAGAGACCTGCTCCTCCCACTGCTGGACCATCAGCAGGTCAACCCATCAAGCCGCCCAAGCCCAACGCGCTCAGCGAAGAGGCACCCTCCGATTTCAGAGAGGTCATCAAACGCTTCCGCGCTGGCACCACGCCGCCAACGAGTGTAGTGACACTCATCTTTTTGCTCTCGCTGCATGCCAACGAGGTGACGGAGATGCACTTCCCTACGCCGCACGATTCGCATTCGCTCTTCTATCCGCACGCAGACCACCCTCTACCCTCAAGACAAAGGGCCAATGCTTTCATGTGGATTCTCTATCATTACCTCGAAGGTCCGGCGACTCGACCGCCGGGTGAGCTGCCGAATCCGTTTGATGACGAGACGTCTCTCAACGCTGCCAAAGATGCTGCTGATGCGTACGCCAACAAACTCACAGACGAGGATAGGAAGAAGCGCGCCAACGCACCATGGAAGGGCATCGTGAATCCAGACTGGCAAAAATGGAAGCTGGCGCAGGACAAGGCAAACGGAGAAGCTGACGAGAGCGCTGTACGTATCACCAAGAAGGACGCGGCTGGCGACAATGTGAAGAAGGAGGCGGTCAAGGATGGTGATGTGTCGATGGACGACAACGCTGATGGACAGGACAACAAGGAGGGGGCCGACCAAGGTATGGGTAAGGAGCCGCCTTCGTATCTGCACCGTTTGATGGTGCCAACACTCGTCACTATGACCAAAGAGGAAGCGGCAACGGAGAACGTCGACACAGAAGAAGAGATCCGATGGGGGAAACAGATGCAGTCAGAACGAGCTACTTTCCTTGCCAAGTTTCAAGACGAAGAGGGTGCCAATAAAGCGGGATTTGCGGGCTCGCCTGCGCCTTCTGCTGGAGCTGGTAGTGGCAAAATGCGACGTATTGGCGGTCACTCCTCTGCATCTAACGCGGCTGCTGATCGCGGTTCGCTTTCTGAAGCCGATAGCTCTCGGCTCAAGCGACGTCACCCCGGTGCAGCGGCTGGCGATGTCTCGAAAAGATCGCGTATGGCTAGCCCAATCGACCTTGATGAATCTTCTCTGGATGCCGATGCCACTGAAGCTGCGGCCGGGGATGCGGCTGCGTTAGCCAACCCGCTTACTACCGATCCATACCTCAACCCTGCCGTTGCCATCTCGGACCGCATCCGTCGTCCACTTTGGGACCTCGACCTGAGTGTGCCTCGACAACACCGCGTTTCGGACTCACTTCCGCATATCGCATGGACGCGTATCCTTGAGCGCGCACAACGCGGTGTCGGCGACGCATGCTACGAAAGCGACGAAGACGAATTCGCGCTCGAAGAGGCACGGGAGCCCGAACGCAGTCGTTCGGAAATCTGCCGCATCCTAACAGGACTCCAGGGCGTAGTGCGACACGACGTGTTTGATCAGGACAACCACAAGGTCAGGGTCAAATACGGCGGATATGAGCGCGATGCCGCCAACGAAAATGGAGGCGCCGAGTATGCCGGTTCGTACAGACGCACGTCGGTTGACCGGCCCAGACTGGATCTCTACTCGAGCAGCACACCCGTTCCAAGACAAAAGTATGAGCAGGAAGAGGGCAGAAGGACCGAAGACGTTGATGACCTGGAAGAGGCGCTCCTAGGCGGTGAGCCCGAGCCGAGGAGGAGGAGTATTGGCAGGAACGGCTATCCGCCTGTTCGTGCTTGATGCTGTCTTCCACCACAGATCGAATTCAAACTCATTCGTGATTCTTCTCTGACATCAAATGTCTTTTCACACTAGCGTTGGTTCGAACAGGAGAACGTGTGTTGATGCAAATGCCATGAGAAGCTGATACAAATACAATGAGAGAGTCACGAAATGCCAGGAACGAGATCACTTTGATGCCGAAGTCTTTTTGCTCTTCTTGTGCTTTTTCGAAGGTGTGCTGGCTGCACTATCTGTTGATTTTGCCGTTGGTGTAGCCGAAGCCGTCTTGATGGTCTTGGGCTTATCATAGCCTTCGAAAGGGTCCATTGCAGGGCGCTTCTTCTTGTTCGACGTTGGTGTCGAGCCAGCCGCTTTCACCTCCTTGGCCTCGGTCTTCTTTGGTGTCTCCTCGGTCTGCTTGACCTTCACTGGGGTCTCTTCCTCAAACTTGGTATGCTTTCCCTGGGTGGTTCCCGGCTCGCCCGCCAGCGCAGCCCTGATGAACCTACCTGCAGCACTCCTGTCCACCTTGACACTCTGTTCACCAGCCGGCTCCTTCTCCTTGTCCTGTACACTCTTGATTTTGCCAAAGTAGCTCTTTACCCGTTCCAGCTCTTGCATCACTGGATGATCCTTTGTGTCCACTCCCTTTGTCTTGAGCAGAATCCAAACTAGATCCAACAGTACATACGCGACCGACACTTGCATTCGTGCGGCGTCGAGGCGACCGTGCAACTCATCTTCGGTGTTTTCCTTTGTGGAGCTGCTGTTGGATTGTAATGCCGAGTTGAGCGATCCGTAGTTGTGCGAGAGCAGAGGTTGAAGGATTGTGTTCAGTTCGGTGAACGAGGATGAAAGGGCTTGTAGTGTGGGTAGTGGGGACTGCCGTAATGACGACATTATTTCAAAGCTTGTCAGCGAACAAAGCGTCGTATGTGTTGATGTGATAGAGTTGCGAACGAGAACAAAGGGGATGGTGTGGGAGAGGGAAACTTTTTTTTGGTGGAGCTGCAACGCAAAAACTTAGGTTGCGCACACCGTTGCAATTCCGTTTGCCGAACATAAAAATTTCGCACGAAAGGAAACCGTGAATCACGAATGGTGAATAACTTCAAAGCGTGACCGTGGACATGTGAGGCAACTCCGACGCAAGACAGCTGCACCCGAAGCTGTCACAACCTAATCAAACAACGCAATACAAACGGATGCGAATTCCCTTTGTTCTCGATTGCAGACCAAGGTCTTCCCTTTCGTATCACACATCGTTCTTTGTGAATCACAATGCTGAGAGGCAGAAGGTAAGATGAAGTCGAGAAAACTCTCGTGGCTGATGCCAAACAAAGGGAGAAGGCGTAAAGTTTCGGTGCGAGAAGGTCATAGCGCCCACTTAACTTTCGGCACCAGGTTGGGCGGACAAGCCGCCCCTTTGTTTTCTGCGGGTCACCACATAGTTCAGCAGACGCTGAAGGCTGGTGGAGCCGTTGGAGACTACGATACTCAAACCTGCCGCAGATGAGACGGGGCACTACCGCAGCGTTGGAACATTGCCTTTGTTGTTATACACTCCGCACGATACAGTGGACAAAGGGAATTGTTGGGCTGCTTATGCAGAGCACAAAGGCTTTGTGTTCCCAAGCTCACTGTGCATGTGATTGCGAACAACAGCACTTTGTCTGATACTTTCTCATCCAATCATTCGTTCTGTCAAGTCTCCCAAATACTGTCTGTGCACAATGGTGAGCGTTACAGAGAGAGGTGAAATTCCACGAGCAAAGCAAGGACAAGGAAGAGATACAAAGGGACTAAACGTATCACTGAAATCAGCCAAACGCAGTAGAAAGGCTGTTAGAACTGAGTGATTCCGTGTGCAGGATTGGCAGCTGCAATTGCGCCGATCCAAGCGTTCCAAAGCGTGGGAAAGCGGTAAGCTGATTCGAGAGATACGAGATGGTCTGACCGCCGCCATTGACCTGCGTGTGTCCTGATAGGTGTGGTTTGATCTCCTCAGTCGCATTGTCGAAGATGCTCGTCGAAAATTTTTCCTGTTTGTCTGTGTGGCAGAATGTGAATTGTGTCTGTTTAGTCAAACGAACGCAACGGAAAGGCAAAGGAAAGGAATCTTACCATTGTCGACCTCGTCAGGCTGCTGCTTTCCAGCCCGCTTCGGAAGCGCTTTGACTTTCCTATTGCCCCTGGCTTTGACTGTCGGACTCTGTAGAATATCGTTTCCATCCTGAAAGGGATTGTAGTGAGACATTGAGAGACTGCTCCCGAATGTACTGAAGCTCGTGTCCGCTGTCGAACACATGCTGAGTTCTGGAGTCGACTCTAGCTTTGAACTGTCCAAGGTGCTGTCAATGGAAGGTGTTGTGCTTGCTCGCGGGTTCGCTGTTCTTGACTTTGGTTTTGCGGCTGGTTTAGTTTTGCGCGCTGGATGGCGCTTCGCTACTGTGGTGACGGGACGTGGCATGCCAGGCTTCGGAGTCTTCTTGCTCGCTGCGCAGAGATCATAGACCCAGTCTCCAACTTTTTCTTTCACGCCATACTTGATCCAGCTGATCATGCTTGCCCAGTCATCTTCGAACTGCTGCTTGTCAACAGGTGTGAGTGGTCGTCCGAGGTTGTCTGATAGAACGTCGTCTAGATTGTTTGAGAGAGAATCAGACGTCGATGAAGGAGGAGTAGACTGGTTTGATGAAGACAGCTTGGCCCGTACCAGATGTTTCATCCGTGAACGATCCTCGCGTGCGAACTTCTTCAGAATATGAGACCATCCAGAACGACGGCGTGCGTTAATGAACCATAGCGTGAGCTGATGAACCTCGAGCGGAGGACGATTTACGCTGGACTGGCCAACTCTTGCTGTGGATTCGTTGGTCAACCTAACGAGGGTTTCTTTCTCTTCTTGAGTCGGATAAGGGTTGTCGAGAGTAAGGAGAAAGTGTTTACGCATGTGATACGCAGGAAGATCCTCCGAAAGATTTCGACACCCTACATCAGGACTTACGACATTGAACTCCTGCATGACTTTGCTCGTGCCGTGAACGACCTCGGAACACAGAGAGACGAACTTCTGGTCGAAACGTATAAATGCCTGGGCAACGGCTCTAATCCTGTGTGTAGTCTGGTGAATTTGCTGGATCGTTTCGGGATCGCGGGGTAGGTTTGCAATGTCGTTGGGTATCTTTTGTTGCAGCTCTCGGAGTTTACGCACGAGAACGGGGTAATTCTCCCCTTTATCTCGCAGAAACTCGTGCTCGATCTCGTTGAGGCACTCCAAGAAGCTTATGAGCGAGAAATTCGGGTCGCTGGACATTGTGATGATGTTGCTGAGAGAAAAGTTCGTTGTAAGAGGCCGAAGGGGTGAAGTACCATTGGAATCGGTGTCGGCGCAAGGAAATGAATGTGTGTGCAAGGAAAGGATTTTTGCTGACGAAATTCGGGCTCAGCGCAGGTTCTTTGTTCCCCACCACCATCCTCAAGTTCCCCTTTTGTCTCCCCAAGTCTCTTCCCAACATGAAAGATTTTGAATATTTCTCCAAGATTTTGTCTTTGGCCTCTCAAATCAGAATGACGCTACCACCACTACCAAGAATCTCACAAACCGCACCAAGACCGACTTGCTTCCTTCCACTCAGCCTAGAGGGTCCGAACCAACAGGCCCTCAGCCGCAAATTGTCGAAGCTTGGTATAGGTAGCGTCTGTCGAGATACACTCGAGGAGATCTTCATAGAGTATCTGAGGAAGCTACGACGAGTGTATGAGGCGCAATACGAAAATGCGTTCGTCACATGGCAACAAGAAAATTTATACGAGGAGGCTTATGATCAGGCGTTTAGAAAGCTGCTCAATCGTTTATTCGCGATGCATTCGCAGGAGACTTGGCACATGGTTCTCGACGAGGTCAGCAAAGTCTTTCGAACTGATTCTTCCCTTACCGTAACCCAGAGAGATAATGCTTCCTATGAAGGAGCGCCCCTCAAGACTGGTCGCGGACACGACTCCGAAGCAGTCCGAATCCTGGAGCAGGCCTTTAAACATTCACCAAATATCACCCCAGCCGAGAAGTTCCGACTTTCAGAGGTCACTGGACTCAAGCCAAAGCAAGTCACTATATGGGTGAGTGCCTGATCTCTCCGCGACGCGGGTCACACCTCAATTTGGTCGTGGTCCGTGGTCATCTATCTTCCTTCTAATGATGAGACTCGGGTTTCTATTTGACGGGCTGCGCACAAAGGGAAGATCCCTTTGACAATCGTATGCCATGCAGAAAGTAGACCGTTGCTGAAGCCCCCTCTGTCGCCAAAATGTAACCATTGGATTCTCGGAATCTTTAGTATCAAGTATCGACTAACGTGTTGACTTTTTTTGCTCGTCCCTCATGTTGCAGTTTCAAAACCGCCGTAACCGGAAAGGGAAGAAGAATCTCAACGTGGAGCCTACGGAATCAACCCAACCGGATCTTTCGCCTTCCAGACACGAGTCACCTCCTCCCTCATCGCCCAGTCGCGACTTTACCCTTTCCGAAAAAAAGCGCAAATCATACGGCGTGTTGGGTCGTTCTTCCCCCGATTGCACCGACCCCGACTCTGACTCGCCCTCGTCAAGCCTGAAGAAACCTCGGGTGTCAAGCGTATGTTCGAAACTAAGCGATGGCTCCTCTTCTTCGTACGAGTACAATGATGTCTTCACGCAGTGGGGTTCACCATCGTCGCACTCAACTAGCTTGTCGTCAGAGTCGAGCGGCTTGAGCGACTTTGAAAGCCCGAGAAGGCCGCGCAATATCTTTGATTACATGCGCCCTCGTGCAATGGATGGTAAGGCCGTTGCTGCTATGCCAAGGCTGACGATTTCGGCACCACAGCATCCACACTGTGCCACTGCTTCGGATCAAAAGTCCCCTTTCCTGTATGAACTTCAGGACAGTACTTTCTTCGATGGCACTCGACTCGACCTCAGCGGCTTGCAGCTCAACCTGGGAGGCTTTGCCGATGACAAAGACTTTCGAGAAAGTGTTCAGATGGCGCTTAGCATGTCGAGCTCTGAGCAAGGATCCAGCCGAAGCGCGTCGTCGAGCTCGTGGGCCTCCACGCAGGCGACGACGGATGACGATGGCTGGGTCGACGAAGAAGATTTTGACTCAGGGTTTGCAGCTTGTCATACCAAGCCCATCGACAGAACTCTGCTGGGCCAAGCATCACTCACGCCTCCGGACCACTGTAACAGTAACACTGCGCCCGGTCAAGCATCACGCCAGGAAATCTTTCAAGCTCCCTGTGTTTCTGGATCTCACCCAGCCAATCACAGCCAGACAAGTGCTGACGAGAACCCAAGCATCAGCATCCCGTTCTCTCAGTCTGCACTCTTCGATAGCGATTCATTCGGCCTCGATCAACTCTTCGAGTCTGCCTCAATTCCTGCGCACTTGCCATCGACGCTGTCCCACTCGCAACAGCAAGGCTTTGGACAGATGCCTTTTGTCGACCCAAACATGCAAAGCTTTGAGGAGATCGAACAGGACTTGGACCTCGACATGACCGACATCCAAGAGTTCCTTGGCGGCGACATTTTTGCTTCCTCCCTCCCCGGCTCTCAGCAATCGAACGGTTGTGTAGGCTCAGCTGATGCAAATGTACAGGGCAGTAACGGTGGAGCCAGCATAGGAGAGGGTATCCTTCATATGGATTTCGACCCCTACTCAAATTCTTTCTCGCTTGCCTGATGGCGTCGGCTGACTTTGAAAGCGCCCACTGGATGGTGCTTTCTAGCGAAAACGTATACCTGCTTCTTCTCTACACTTCTATACCTGGTGGACCATCGACATCGGATTCGTGTCTCTTTCCTGCTTGCTCCGTTCCACCTCCCTCCGTTGTGCTTTCTTTGGTTCGTTCAAATGTGCTCCTCAATGTGCTTCGTTCAGCTTGTCTACTTTTCACAATTCTCAAATTCCAGAGTTCACATTCACGATTGTCAGAAGCTTGTTCTCTAGGATGTATGAATTACTTGTATGTAGTGCTAGGAGCCGGGAGAGCTTTACATGAGCGGCTCGTGCGAGACGGTGCCGTTAGAGTCCGTAACCTCGCCTTCCTGCACCGCGTCGGCCTTTGCCCACTTGTGTCTCTGCTCCTCCCTGTGCCTCTTTTCGGCCTCCAGGACGTCTTTCGACTTGAATGCGTTGGCTAGCGGGAAGACAGCCGATGCCTTCTGGTCGTACTCGGGGAGGCTTTCCTGTGACAGTTCTGCGAGTAAAGTGCGTGCCAAGAGGGCAGTTTCGAGCGCCTGGTTTTTGGCGCGGGGCCGTTTGAGGTCGAGGATGGTAGAGGGGAGGTTGAGGAGCAGGGCGATGGCTTCGTCGCGCCTATCGAGTAGGAGAGCGGTCTTGGCATTGTATAGTACGCTTTCTGGCGTCGATGAAGTGTCACTCTGCAGGGATTCGGCGTAGAGTGTAGCGATGGGTTTGTCGGCAGCAACAATGTTGGCCAGTGCGCACTCGATCACCGACCCAATCGGTTTCGGTGCAGCAGACAGCTCAGGCAGCTTTGACTTGAGTCGCACAAGCATCTCGACCACCTTGGCTGTGGTTCCCTCGATCTTGTGAAGCTGGGATACAGCCCTCGTGGCCAGCAACCAGTTGTTGTCCCTCACCGCCACTTCAAATGTCGCAGTCCACGTCGCCGCTTTACTGCTCGAATGAGTTTGCAAGAACCTCACCCACTTTTCCGCTAGCTTCAACGGCTTGTCCTTTGCATCCTTGAAAATCTCGAGGCCCTTTGGATCCAAATCAGGCTTCGGTCCAGCATCTTCCACCGACTCACCGTTCGCCGCGGCTTCTTCGAGCTTCTTCTTCTTCTCGGCTGCCTCGGCTTCCGCTTTGGCAAGACGCTTGGCTTCGGCTTGACGTTGTTTCTTCAACACCTTCTTCTTTTCGCTTTCCGACAACCCGGCAAGCGCTGCGTCTTCATCCGCTTTGGCCGATTCGATCAATGCTGGCGTAGAAGGGTTGTCGTGCAATAAAGTGTAGATGTGGACCGCTGCGGTTGCTGCGCGCATGTAGACCGGGTGGGTGCGAAGCTGATCTTCAAAACGAACAAGCTGAACGTACGAACGAAGAGTCATTTTGCGCATGCAGTACGAGTGGAAATCCAACTGGTCGTCCCAGAACTCTTGGAAGGTCTGATCCAGCTGACTGAGCCTCTTGAGCGCCATTGCGTAGTTGCACTCGCGCAGGTGCGATTCGGCTTCTTCGACAAGGTACCATAGCGCTTGCATCTCGTTCAAGTCGTATGTAGGCGAAGGAGCGTCGGGCTTGGTGAACAGTCCGACGACGCGTTCTGCTTCTTCGGTGTCGTTAACGCGAAGCAGATATTTGGCGGCTTTGGAGTTGAGGAATCGATCCTGACCATCGAGCAGACGCGCATCAGTCATGGCCGAGGACGCGCCGAGTAGGTCGCCAGCCCGCTTGAGGATCCGTGCGCGAACCATGTGCAGCTCCGGTAAGGTGGATGAGTGCGAGATGGCCGAGTCGATGTAGTGCAGAGCCTTTTGCGAGTCGCCTGTAAGCGAGTAGTGCTGGGCGAGGTAGTAGAGCGACCAGAGATACGAGGTAGGTGGGTCAGTGCCGTCGGCCGAAGGAGCAGAGGTAGGGGCCCATTCGAGGCGAAGCATTTCGACAATTTCTTCGACCGCGGCTTGCTTTGTGGCGTCTTGGTAAAGGGATTTGAGATCGGAGAAAAGCGATGGCACACCCTTGACCAGCGCCGACTTGAGGTACGCGGTAGCGTGAGCTCGAAAGTCGTCACCAGTAGCGTGAATGAGAGCGAGACGCTTGGCAGCGGTCGACTTGGGGTGGTCAGCTTGCAAGCCCTTGAACACTTCAACCGCCTTGCTGTCCGACGAGCTCTGCGAGATTCCGAGCAAGTTGAGCAGACCGGCAAAGTATCGCTTGTTCTCGGGGTTCGACTGAATAAGCTGTCTCCACAGCGCTTCTGCTTCGTCCTTCTTTTCAAGCCCGGCGAGGCACCTTGCCTGTGCTTCCTGCTTGCCACGAATATCAACGATATGTTTTTCGCCCGCTTCGATGATATTGAGCGACTCCTGGAACTTGGTTTGCTCTTCCAAGATACTGGCGTGATACAGAAGCACCTCGCTGTACTCGTAGCTTCTATCCGGAATGTCGCGCATCACATTCTCGTATCCCTCTAGCACGCGCACTGCTGCGTCCAAGGACCCTGCCAGATGATGGGCCACAGCCAGCCCGACCCAGTTCATCCTGAGATGTGGCTGCATTCGTAGCAACGTCAATCGGTTCTCGACCATCGGCGGGTAGTTCCTCAACTGTAGCTGCAAGAACGCCGACTCGCGGAGGAGGTTGATGTTCCCACCGCCTTCGATGCGCAATGCTTGAGTATAGCACTTTATAGCCTCTTCGTAGTTCTTATCTTGACGATGCAAGATGCCGAGCGCATGCCAGCAGATGAATGAAGTGAGGTCGAGACGAACACCTTTTTTAGCGAGTTCGATCCCCTCTTCGCGACGGTGGATAGAGCCGAGAAGGAGACCCTTCATAGCTACCGTTTCGCCATGGTCGGGAAACTTCTTCAGGATGGTGTCAGCTGTTTTCAGGCCGAGCTTGTACTTCTTGGTTTCGTACTCTTGGATAAGTCGCTGGAAGAGGCCTCGCTCCTTGGTGGGGAGCGCCGCGCGCTTTGGCGGCATATTGGCGAGGCGAGTGTCGGAGTCGGTGGTGAGATGAGCACACGGATGGCCTCTCAGACGGAGAGGCTGCTAAGCTGCCTTTTTTGACCGTTCGATGCGGAGAGGAGCGAACTAGAAGATGGAAGTGAGATTGGTTGCCAGTACGACTCAAGCTATTGTGCTAGTTACCCGTGCGTTGCAGGTAAGTGACTTGGCAAAAAAGCGTGATCTTCTTCCGATTTTTGTCGCGCGAAAAACCCGAACAGTCCACAGAATCACGAATGAGGCGGCACACCACGATGTTCTTCCTATCTTGTGATCACATTCACGATTTCGCGTTTCTTGTTCCGTCCGGCTGGGTTTGGGAGTCGTGAGTGGTTTAGTCCAGGGATTTTTGTGCCAATGTTCAACCGCCTCAACACACAAACATGATTCGAGCCAAAAGTCCGATTCACGATTCACGATTCACGATTCACGATTCGTGATTTGTGATTCGGCGCTCATGCACCTCCACGCCGACACACGCGACTGCCCAGCTCTCTGGCCGGATAATCCACGTTTACTCTTCTTGCTCATCAACCATCACTATCAAGCCCGATCCATCTACGGCTCGAGGGGTGCCGCTAATCAATCCCCTTTACTAACACACAGCCAAGATAGTCGACCTCAACCCGGCTGCAGCCGTGCAAGCTGCTACGCCGTTCGTCTCCTCGTCCACGTTGCACTCCGCGCCATCTTATCCGCAGTACAACGATCCGCCTTCCTCGGCTTTTGCAACGACGTCGAGCTCTTCCGGTAGGACTCGACAAAGACACCATATAGCTGATCCAATCGTAGCATCTGGTGCATCAGCAGGACCTTCCTACGCACAGTCAAGCTCTGTTCCCAACGGCGCGGTTCGTCGAACAGCCCCCGCTGCAGCACACGCCAAGAACGTATTCTCCATCTCTACGCAGCGTTGGGCCAAACGTCTAGTCGAAATGACTAGTCCATACCCAACCAATGGGCACGCCGGCAACGGAGCAGCAGGAGCACCACACGAAGTCTCCATCGGCGTAGGCACCGTCTACGACCAATCCGCCTTCGGTTCCGACCCTTACTCTCGAGTACCCACGGACGACTCGTTAAACCCTACACCTTCACGATCACACTACTTTCTCTCCAGAGATGAGATCCTCAAAGGAGTAGCGAATCGGTTTGTACATTCGAGCGCGTATCTGTGGTTTTACGCTGGAATGGCACTCGCTTCGCTCCTTACGGTGGTCATCAGTCTCACGTCCGAATGCCCCGGTTCGCTTTTCTACGGTCTCGAGCTGGCCATCAACCTGCTCCTCATCGCCGAAGTAGGAATCAGACTAGTGGCGTTCGGAAAACAGTTCTGGAAAAGCACATACAACGTTGTTGATCTCGGACTGGTGTTGTTATGCGCGATCACGTTGCTGGTCATTTTCTTCCATCACGAATGCTCGCCTTTCCGTCGGTCGCCGAGCTATCCAGATGACGATGTGCCGACACAAGGCAGGTCGGGCAAAAGCGAAGAGCTGCTGGATTCGATTTTGCTGATTGGAAGAAATGTCGTGCAGGCTTTGAGGCTGGTGTCGATCGTCAGGAGGTCCAGAAGCAACGTTACCAGCAGGCCGACGAGGATCGAGATCGGGAACCGGCCGTATTCGCTCGATCTGGATTTGGAGGATGAAGGCGCAATGGCGAGGGATAGGATCAGGATAGGCGAGGAAGAAAGGGCCCCGCTCTTCGATGCTGATGATGACGAGTTGTAGCTTGGTTTTGATCCATTTTGACGAGCAACTTGACACGCACACGCGTACACGTGACAACCAACTTAATCTGCGTTCGCACCTCGTCCGTCTATGTCCTGAATGAAATCTGTGCAGGCGCATTTGGTGTCGTCTGTCGCTGCTCGCCGTAGCAACAACTGTCAGTTCGCACCACAGGTCCTCACACGCAACTGCGATTATGATAGTAGGGAATCGTTTATTACTACACTACATACAAAACGTCGATCGACAAGTATCATCAGAGATCATCATTGTTCAGGCCTTCTCGTGCGGATAGTGGTTGTGCTGGTATGCCGTGCCTGAGGCGCTACCCGCTACACTGTCATAGCCAGGCGGACCGGCGCTGCTCTGGTAGTCATCGTACTGGTTCCCTTCCACGTTGGGGTATCCTTGCCCTGGGACCATGGTAGACGAAGACGGTTCGCCACGATGATCAGGGTACTGACTCATGTTGCCTACGGATGGATAGGAAGAGTGGTACTGTTGATGCTGCTGCTGTTGTGTCTGATGGTCGTATGCGGACGAGGCGTAGTGGTTGTAACCAGATTCGTGTGTTGTCTCGAGTGGTTGTTGCGAGGAGCTGGGTGTGACAGATGCCAGACCAAAGCCGTCGTCGATGGTGCCTTGACGTCGATCGGCAGGCGCGGAACTACCGTCATAGACGATCTCGTGCGGCTCAGCAACGCCATGTTGTGGGATGGGCGGCAGAGTCCGCGACCCCATCACACGCGAGCCTCCAGAAGTAGCTGCCGGATCGTTGTAGCGCTGCACAAAGCCAGACCCGGATGGACCAAATGTAGCCCCCGAGTACTCGGCGGCATGGCCATAATCGCTCGTGGGCTGACGACGGAAGTTGCTACCGCTCGATGCAATCATATTACCGTATTCGTCGTACTGCGGCTGCTGCTGAGTTTGAGACGAGTACTGGCTGTGCTGTGGGAAATCGGGCATAGGCGGAGGCGATGAAACTTGAGGGTACGGTCGTGGTGCAGGCGTGAGCGAATCCTCGCGGAACGGTTGAGGCCCGACGCCAGGGAGGTAGGTTGCGTCGCTGTGACTCGTCGACATGCCGCCGCCGCCGGCAGCAGCAGAATGGGCGCTGTTCTGTCTCTGGGCGCTCAAGTTGTGTGCTCCGTAGCCAGCGGAATTGTTGAGCATGGGCGGCGAGTTGGAAAAATCTTCGGTGCGACTTGCTTGTGCCTGTCTTCTACCATAACCTTGACCGACGCCGTTGATGACCGAGCCGCCAGTTATGGCAGCGGCGCAAGTGCTACCTGTGCGGGCGAAATCGCCGTTGGTTGAGTAGGCAAGACCGGGTTGGCTATGGCTGGCTCCTTCCGCGTAGACACCATTGTCATAGTCATTCTTGAGCGGCACCTCGTGTTCGGTCTCATACTCGGCAAACTTGGGCAGATCTTGGCGTCTTGTGTTTCGGTCGAGCGTGGCCTGTCTGTGTTTTCTGTCAGCCTCTGCATCAAGGGCATCCATACGCATCTGTGAGCTGTAATTGTCTCGCACTGGCGCATTGGGGCGCGCGCCGTAGGCATTGTCGAGATGCGAGTCCTTGACGCGGTTGCGCCTTCTTCGACTGCAGATGCCGCAGCTGAAAGCACAGCCTGCGAGGAACATAAGAATCCATGCTGCCAGCGTCATCCAGATGGCCATGCCGAGCGAAGCAGAGGCACCATTGATCGAATCAATGCGCTTCTTGGCGATGATGAAAAGCGCGAGGTCGAGGCCAAAGGCAACGAGGGCGATGAAGGCACCGATGCCCGTGACGAAGCTGCCAAAGCAGTTGGTGGAGAATTCGCGACAGTGCGAGATGAGACCCAAAAGCACAGAGACGACGGCAAAGGCGAGGGCGATTGGGTGGAGGATAAGAGTATAGGTGAGGCCCTTGATAACAGCCGAGGTGTATCTGCTGCCGACAACCTGGATTCCGAGAAGCTGGTTGGGATCGAATGAATAGCCAAGCGTAGGATCGTTGCAGGTGTTACCGAGACAGTAGCCTAGTGTGCCAAGGCGGGCAACCTGGCCGCTTTGGGGGCCATTGCCACCGATGGTTGCCTCGAGAAAGTAGATAGACTTGATGATGGGGGTTGAGATGGTAACCAGGCCGAGCAGAACGGCGGCCGCCAGAGTAAGAAGCGTACCTGGCGTGGCCGGGCGAATCATGATGGCGACGGTGACGGCAACGCCAAAGCCGGGTGCTATAAGCGGGGTACGGAGAGCTACGGACCGTGACTAGTTGTCAGACATGCAGGAGCGAGATGTTGAAGCTGCGCGATAGGGTGTCTGTGCGGGTTGGATTGTTGCTTCACGGTACCTTTATACTGAAGATGCAGTGCGGAAAAAAGCGGGTTTTGCTGCCTGCGATGGCATGCAAGCTTGGGATGATGGCTGAGAAGATACTTATGCCGTCAGCTTTTCATAAGATAGAAGCAACGTGGAGGAAGCCAAGCCGACAAAGTGGTAAAGTAGCATGCGGGGACGAGAATGTGGTCTTGGCGAGGTTGCCGAGAAATTCGCCAGACAACCGTGAATCGTGAATCGTGAATGCTAATCACGAATGCTAATGCTACTCTGTAAGTTAATGAATGCGAATAGGGGTCAAGTGGCCAAAAAGCTCATGAATTCCTCCTGATTGCAGTGCAGTCATGAGTCGTGAGTGATGCACTTTTTAGCACCGCCTCGTGCCTCGCAAGAAATCACAGAAGCACGAAACACGAACCGTGAATCGTAAATCGTGAATGATCATGTTCAACATCTCGCATCCTGAGTGCTCTAACATCGTTTGACAGAAGGCGTGGGGACACGTGACACAGAAAATGTCACGAATAGTCACGAGTTAGTTAACGGTTGTGACTTGAGCTCCACTTGGTGCTTTAACCTAGCACAAAGCGTGAAGGTGAAGGTGGCTCGAGCGAACTGGGCTCCACGCACAGCCTCTCGATTTGTGTGGAATTCGTGATAAACTTACAGCCTGGCCTCACCCAGGTAACTCACGACTGCAGCTCCGCCGGTGCTGTGTGTAGCTATGTGCCTGTCTCGATTTAAAATCAAGACTAATCGTGAATTATTGGCCGGCTCAGAATCGTGAATCGCACCGAGCAGCACCGATCTGAATCCCAAGCGAATCAGCTGCGATGGCGCTGTGGCAGCAGCTACGTGCATCTTGTCTGCCGTCACAAATACTGCCTGCCTTTCCGTGCCTGTGCGGCTCAGTGACTTCGACCCTTGATTTGCTTGCTAGCGTCTCTCCACACCGCAGCTTGCCTCACATACTTCTAGTTTGGTCCATCGCCCATCGTCTTTCCCAATCGAGACACCGCAACGTCTACCCCACATCGCTGCTCGAGTAGCAAAGATGGCGCGTTTCGATGATCACCTCCCCACGCGGCCTGTCGACCGCGACAAGGCCGAATCTGAGCTCTCCATTCATATCAAAAAGGCTACCAGCAATGACGAATCCGCCCCAAAGCAGAAGCACGTCCGCAAGTGCATTGTTTACACCTGGGACTACCGCACGTCTCAGTCCATCTGGACTGGCCTCCGCGTCCAGCCTATCCTGAGTGATGAAGTTCAGACTTTCAAGGCGCTCATTCTCGTTCACAAGGTGCTTCAAGAAGGCCACCAGGTCGTCCTCAAAGAGGCTCAGGCACAGATCGGATGGTTCGAGACCTGCGCCCGTACCATCGGCGCTGACAGCATGCGTGGTTATGGCTCGCTCATCCGCGCCTACGTCAACTTTATCCTCGCCAAGCTTCGCTTCCACCGTCATCACAAGGAGTTCAATGGTCTTTTCGAATACGAAGAATACATTTCACTCAAAAACATCGATAACCCCGACGAGGGCTACGAGACCATCATGGACCTCATGAACCTCCAGGACCAGATTGAGCAATTCCAGAAGCTCGTCTTTGCTCATTTCCGCGGCTCGGCTAACAACGAGTGTCGCATCTCTGCACTTGTCCCTCTCGTCAAGGAGAGCTACGGTATCTACAAGTTTCTCACCTCCATGCTTCGCGCTATGCATCGACGCACTGACGCCAGCGATGCGCTGCAGCCATTGCGAGAGCGCTACGACTCGCAGCATCACCGCCTCCGCAAGTTTTACTACGAATGCGCCAACCTCAAGTACCTCACCTCGCTCATCAACGTTCCCAAGCTCAATCATGAACCCCCCAATCTATTCGAGCTTCCCGAAGAAGGACCTTACCTCCCACCTCGTCAGACCCCCAAGGCACCCACCCCAGAACCTGGTCCGTCCCAGGCCGAGATCGATGAACAAGCTCGTCTGCTCAAACAGTACGAGGATAAGCAGACTGCGCTCAAAGCACAGGAAGAGGCAGAAAGGCAAAGACAATCGGACCTTGCAGCCAAGCAGCAGCGCGACTTTGAAGAGCAGCAACGTCTACAGGCCGAGCAACAGCGACTTGCACAGGAGCAACTAATGCGTGCCCAGATGGACCAGATGCAGGGCGGTCGACTCGCCGAACTCGAGCGCGAGATCCTTGCCATGCGTGGACAGTACGAGCGCGACCAGCTCATGCTTGAGCAGTACGACCGACGTGTCAAGGCGCTCGAGACTGAGCTCGCCAACATTGGCCAAAACTTTGGCGCACAGATGCAAGGCAAGGACGAGATCATCAAGCAGCTCCAGGACCAGGTCACGCTCTGGCGCAACAAGTACGAGGCTCTTGCCAAGCTCTACTCACAGCTCCGATCCGAGCACCTCGAGATGCTCGGCAAGTACAAGCAGATGCAGATCAAGGCTGGCAGTGCTCAAGAGGCCGTCGACAAGATGGAACGCATGGAGCGCGACGTAAAGGCCAAAAATCTCGAGCTTGCCGACATGATCCGCGAACGCGATCGTGCCCGCTTCGATCTTGACAGGATCAAGGCGAGCCAGAAGGAAGAGTTCGACCGTCTCAAGCGCGACCTCATGTTTGCCAACGAACGTGCCGAAGATGCCACTCGCGCCAAGAGCTCCGAGCTTTCCGGCATGATGTCAACCCTCAATCGCCAGATCGCTGAGCTTGAAGACGCCTTGCGCGAGAAGCGTATGGAGGCGGATGCACGCGACGCCGAGCTGGCTCGTATCCGAGATGAGAAGGATGCCGAACTCGCCATCATGCAGGAGGGCATGGATGCCACCATCAAGCAGCTGTCTGACATGCAGCTCAACCAGGGCGAAAACGACCAGGCTGTCAATGCTCAGATCGACACACTCATCCTGGATAACACCAAAAAGCTCAATGCCATCATCGACTCCATCCTGCAGGCGTGCGTCGACAAGATCGACGATGCGCTTTACGAGCTCGAGTCACCTTCAGGTACCGGCAACACCACGGCTACGCCCGAGTACGTACTGTCGATGATTGAAAAAGGTACCACTTCCACCAACGAGTTCGCCACCGTCTTCTCATTGTACCTGTCAGGCGAGGTTGGCGGCGAGCACGTCGAGGTCATCAAGCGTGCCAATCAGTTGGCGCAGACCATCAGCGACACGCTCACCAGCACAAAGGGAATCACCCGTCTGGCACAGAGCGACGACGCTGCCGACAAGCTCCTCAACACGGGTCGCGAAACCGGCAATGTGCTTTTGCGCTTCTTCAGCAACCTACAGTCGTACCGTCTGGCCGGTGTCGCGCCTGCTCAGCGTCGCGATGTTGTGGCGCGTCAGAACATGGAGGCACGCTCTGCGTTTGCTAACCTCAACAGCGTGGTCGAGACCATGGTCAAGGCGGGCAACACGATGCTTGCCAATGCCAATGGCGATATTGGTGACATTGTGGAACGCGAGATGATGAACGCTGCCTCTGCAATCGATGCTGCCACCGCCAAGTTACAGGCTCTTTTGTCGAGGCCGAGGGATCACAACAAGTACTCTGCAGTCGATCTGCAAGTGCACGATGCAATTCTGGAGGCATCGCTAGCCATCACGCGTGCCATTGCCGGTTTGATCAAGGCTGCTACCGAATCGCAACAGGAGATCGTCTCCAAGGGCCGTGGATCGTCGACCAACCAGCAGTTTTACAAGAAGAACAACCGCTGGACCGAGGGTCTCATTTCGGCCGCTCGTGCTGTTGCATTCGCTACTACGATGCTGATCGAAGCTGCCGATGGTGTCATTATGGGTACACACTCGCTCGAGCAGCTTATTGTCGCATCCAACGAAGTCTCGGCCGCTACTGCCCAAGTGGTGGCCGCTTCGCGTGTCAAGGCTGAATTCATGTCGAAAACTCAAGACAGACTCGAGCGAGCAGCTAAGGCAGTCACCGATGCATGCAGAGCACTCGTTAAGCAAGTCAAGACCATCACGGACAAGCAGAGCAACGGCGCGACTGACTTTGACTACTCGACCATGGCGGTTCACGAGTTCAAGGTCAAGGAGATGGAGCAACAGGTTGAGGTGTTGAAATTGGAGAAGGAGCTGACTCAGGCGAGGAGGGTTCTGGGTGCTATGCGTCGTGCTGGCTATCATGCTACCGAAGAGGATTAGGTGGTTTGGTCGTCCAGGCTGTGGTCCTTTCCTCATGTAGTCTTTTCTTATAATGTCATCACGATGCTTTGACCCCGGTGCGGCTATGTGCTTGGTGCTGTCTGGTTGCTTTGGTACATTGAAGAGTCTCTGTTTGCTGAAAAGGCTGCCCTGATGTTCGTTACTACAATGTGGAATGCGTACAGAGTGGCTTTTCGATTTAAAATCTCAATCGTGAATCCTAGCGTAGTCACGAGTTGGGAACGGGTCTGTAACACAAGGGCTGGTAACCGTACAGATTCAGTTTCGAGATCTCAGATGATGGCTGGATGTGTTTATCTTTGATAGGTTGACTGCTCGCGGCAGAACAGCAAGCCCAGGCCTTCTTGCTTGACGAGCTACTTTGGAATAGGCTTGGCGAAATGGCGCTGGCTTCTCGAGGCTGTCAAAAGCATCGGCAAAGAGCCGCCTTTATTTGGCTGGCAGGACCCTGACAGCGCTCAGCGCTGGCTTCTCGAGGCTGTCAAAAGCATCGGCAAAGAGCCGCCTTTATTTGGCTGGCAGGACCCTGACAGCGCTCAGCGCTGGCTTGTGCCCCGCACATTTTCAGCCATCTTATGTCCGTGGCAATTACTCTCACTGTGCAGCTTGGTTGAGCCTCTTGTCCATGCTTCTTACGTTTCGTATATAAGTTGATCGAGTCTCGCAAGATCTGATCATATCTCACGACCGCATTTGATAGCGCCAAGACCTCATTATGGCGGCTTCACATCAGTGGCACGCCGGTGAGCTCTTCATCCAATCCCAACTGGGCCACAGTGAAGCGGTTGCTGGGGCGCATGCGGTCTTCCAGCCCAGGCTCACGGCTCAGCACCAGCAATTTCACACAGCGCTCAACATCCTCAGCGTCTGTACGCTCGACGGGCGCGGTCGACCGTGGGGCTCGTTTCTTTCAGCTAGCGATGGCTCGCACGGCTTTATCAAATCGCCTTCGTTTAATTCGCTCATTGCAGCTGGAATGAAGCTGCACGAAGGACACCCCGTCGAAACCGCGCTGAAGGAAGGTGCGAAATTCGGTATGACTCGACTCGTGCGCGGAGATGATACAGAGTACCAAGGACCTGGACTTAGACTGATTGCCGGTGTGGGTATCATGTTCGAAAATCGAAGGAGAAACAAGTTTTCAGGCTTCATCAACGAGCGCAATGTCGGCAGTCAGGACCAACGGACCATTCAAGTCGAAGTGATGGAGAGCTTGGGCAATTGTCCGAAGTACATCAACACTAGGAATCTTGTTCCCAATCCGAACCATGATCCAGTGACGCTACACAAGTCGTTGGATCTAGCTCCCGGAGAGAGTCTTCCCAAAGAAACGCTTGAGCACATCGCTCAGGCCGACACCATCTTTCTGGCGACAAGATATACCAGCCCGGTACAGACTATCTTCCAGTCACGTCTCGGTATCAACATCCGTGGAGGCAAGCCAGGCTTCCTTCGAATCACTACCGAGGCCACCACCGATGGTATCGGTGGAACGGTGCGACGGCAGGTAGCCTACCTACCCGACTACTCTGGCAATCGCTTCATGAGCTCGCTCGGCAACATTCACAGCGATAAGGTGGCAGGCATCACGGTACCTCTGATGAAGCAAGGTCTACCGATCGATGTGGTCTATCTCACGGGAGAAGCGCGGGTTCTCTTGGGCAAGGAGTCGAACATTATCTTCCCGGGTGTAAACACGTGCGTTCGGATCGAGCTGACGGGCTACATATATGTTCGCGACGCTGTACCGCTGATGCCGGTTTTGTTTAACCCAGCTGAATACGTCGAAGATTTTCAGAGTGGTGCAGAGGACGGCATCGGCTGGAGTCCCTACAATCCGCCCGTGCGACGTCTCCGCTCCGAACTCTCTACGCAGTCAGCCGCCGATGCAGTCCAGGAAGCGCGGTCGCATGAGGCAAAGATCATCGCGTTCGAACAGCACACTGTCGACCTTGCTAGCATCACGTTCCGACTCTCACCCCCGGTCAAGTACATCGCAGGACAGCACGTGATTTTGGACTGCGGATCGCTTTTGGATTCTGACGTGAAAGAATACAAACACATGTCGGTCAAGTACGGAGGTGAGCAGGAGCTCAATGATGGTGGTATTCGCACATGGACGATCAGCTCTGCGCCCAACCATACCGGTAAGGCTGAGGATACGATTGTGATTACGATGCGAAGGGTGGGGAAAGGGCTGATCACGCCGAAGTTGTTCGAGGTAGCAAAGACGACATTGACAGAGCAGCCGGCTTCCGTGGTCTTGCCGGTGCTAGGTGTAGGGGGAGAGTTTGTGCTGTCGAAAGCTGCTGGTGACGGTGTCAAGATGCTATGGATTGCTTCGGGCGTAGGCATCACACCTTTCCTGTCATTCCTGCGCTTCTTGGCGAGCTCGAGACATAGAAAACTTGATGTCACACTGGTGCTTGCTGTACGCAGAGCAGAGGCTCTTGTCATGCTCGACCTGGTTCGCAGGGCGATCACCTCGAGGCATGCCGAAACCATCGGGAAGCTATGCGTGCACGTTTTCTCGGCAGGGCTGCATGATAATGCCCTCTCGATCTCTCAACTAGATGGCACAGCATTTGATCTCACCATCACATTCCATGACGCCCGTCTCAGCCCGGACCTCTTGCTCTCGCTGAGTGGTAGGGAAAGAGCGGAAGTTTGGGTGTGCGGGCCACCTCAACTCGAAACGTCCGTCGTGCACACGTTGGAGTCCGCCGGGTGGCCGACCAACAAGCTTCATCGCGAGTCTTTTGCATTCTAGTCCCGTCCTTGCATGTTTAGGAATGGATATGTTTTATCAAGATGTGCAAAACATGTCCATATTGTCGAGATGTGGTGGGTTCAGCTGGTTTTCCGAATCGTGAATCCAGGGTCCTTGGAGCGTGATGCGTTCTTTGAGCTTTCTTAAGTTACAGAGTCGTGAGTGACTATCATGTGCACTGTGTAAAATCACACGCAAAGCTGCCGCCAATTTGTTTGAGGCTGACAAGTCACAATTTCCGCAGATGCAGGGACTGCAGGCGAAGAACCTGACCTACAGGTCGAGACTAGCGTGCCAAGGCGTTGTACTTGAGACTCGAACTTAATTGTATCTTTTTGCAGCAGAGGTCTACCCTACAAGCTTAGAGTTTGAAGGCGCACACGTTGGTCGCAAGGTGAGGTGAGTGTATTGCATGGTGGTCTTGCAAGAGCGCAGAACGCTTAGCGAAGACAAAGGGCGTCAAGACCAACCGCTCGTTGTCTCACTAGCCCGACACCTGTCAGCAAGACCGAGGAAAACAGCTTCGATCGACCACTCGTCTATCAACAGCCACCCATCCTGACCAACACTAGATCTGCACGACAAGCTGTATCTAGCTCGCTGGCGCCTCAAGAGAAACTGTGTCGCCGCAATTTTATTACATAGCGTCGTCCCAAAGACGCCGAGAGTCACGCGAGTCGACATCGACAACAGATGACAACGATGATGATCAGCCAGCCACCTTGAATCAGCAGCAATATCACAGAATGTCAGCCCTCGGCTAAGCAAGAGCGGAACAACTCGGTTTTCTTCTATAGTTAGGCGGAATGAGCTCCGTCTGTTTCGCGCTTGCGATCCTTAGATCCAGGCAAATCTCACAGCGCACTTACCTGCACACGCAGCTGTAACCACGGATGGACATAACTTAGCCTTCACGCTTGGAGCACGGGAAACGAAGAAGTTCTCAATGGCCTGGCGCCCACAGATCCAACTACCCGATCAAATAATGTCGACATCCTGAACGGTAATTTCAGCAAGGGCCTTCACATTCCCGATTGAAGCCAGGCGTTCACGGTTGGAGAATCACGAATTCAAATCTCTACAGAGATTGAATTGAGGCGAGATGAGTGACCTCAGGTTTGTATTCACATTAGCTTTTTTTGACTGCTGGCTAAATTCCCCCTTTTCGGATTTTTGTGCCTTTTTCAGAAGAGGGCCCAGACAGCGTCGGTATGAGGGTAAGTGTGAGACTGCTGCTTCTACCCGTAATCATTAAACAAGTTACTAGGTCAGGCGGCTCGAGTCGGGCTGGAGAGTCACGAGTGGGTCGATTTGACTTGGCTGCAGGCACGTTTGCAATTGTGAATGGTGGGTTCTATGAGTTATGCTGCGTTTCGTCCGATTTTGATTATTTTTAACTTACTCACCATTTTGAGTGGACAAACATGACTGAGAATCACGAATTGCGCCTGCGCCGCCTGCCAACCAATCGTGATTTCGTCAGATGCATGTTAGCGAATTGGCCTGCCAAGCAGGCACAGCCCAAAGGCAACTTCAGCTAAACGCCGTCCCGCCAGCTAGTCAGCCTAGCCCTTACCCAGCTTGGATCTCGATCGGATTTTGATTCGAAAACTGACACGACACAGCGTTCGTGATTGAGTTGGAGAGATTGAGGCTGCGCTCTGCTCTGCTGTCGATTCAAACCATCCTTTTCACCTTTCACTCCTACCTCACCTCACACTTTACCCATCTCCATCTCGATCCGCGCGCTTCACCGTCGTTGCTTCCCTCTTCATCATCACAAACGCGGTCCCGTGGCTCAGTCAACCGAAGCTACTTTTTCAGCCCATTATTTTTCGCCTTTCGGCATCCTGCGTTCACCTCTTTGCAGGTGCTGTCCCTCTTCGTGGCTTGCGCCCATCAGCATCGTTCAGCGCATACGCTTGCTTCACTCATTCAAATTTGTATCGCTTCGGAACAAACGCTGCTGCTTTCGCACCATTATCTCCAACCAACTCCAACATCTCTTTGTTTGCACTTTGAGCTTTGCCGACGCCAGCGCTGTTCGTCACTTTCACCATCAACACTGCCCAGCATCATTGCATCTTTGCAGTCCAGCATTGTTCCACTCAATTTGTCACAGCACCGCCTGCCTGACAACGACTTCATAGCCTGAGTCTCTGTGCAACACCACCGCCGCTTCAGCACCCAGCTTCGCAGCAATCATGGATCTTCGTGTCGGAGGAAAGTACCGCATCGGTAAGAAGATCGGCTCTGGCTCCTTCGGTGACATCTACCTCGGCATCAACATCATCTCGGGCGAAGAGGTCGCCATTAAGCTCGAGTCCATCAAGGCCAAGCATCCCCAGCTTGAGTATGAGGCTAAGGTCTACAAGACCCTCGCCGGCGGTGTCGGTGTTCCCTTTGTCCGATGGTATGGACAAGAGTGCGACTACAACGCCATGGTCATTGACCTTCTCGGCCCTTCGCTTGAGGACCTCTTCAATTTTTGCAACCGCAAGTTCTCGCTGAAGACTGTCTTGCTCCTTGCCGACCAGATGGTATGTATATCCTGCTTTCTCAACTTGACCATTGCTGCTGGAGAGTGAGCTCGTACGGCCGCTCTCCTACCTACACAGCCTGTAAGCGCAGACCATCTGACCGTTTCTTCTGCCTACATCCTGATCGTCACCTATACAGATCTCCCGAATCGAGTACATCCACTCGCGCAACTTCATTCACCGCGACATTAAGCCCGACAATTTCCTCATGGGTATCGGCAAACGCGGTAACCAGGTCAATGTCATCGACTTTGGTCTCGCCAAAAAGTACCGTGACCCCAAGACGCACCTGCACATTCCTTACAGAGAGAACAAAAACTTGACCGGTACCGCTCGATACACCTCGATCAACACCCACCTCGGTGTTGAGCAGTCTCGACGAGATGACCTCGAAAGTTTGGGCTACGTCCTTATGTACTTCCTCCGCGGCTCGCTCCCGTGGCAAGGTCTCAAGGCTGCCACCAAGAAGCAGAAGTACGACCGCATCATGGAGAAGAAGATGACCACCCCCACCGAGCTCCTCTGCCGAGGCTTCCCCTCCGAGATGGCCATCTACCTCAACTGCTGCCGATCGCTCCGCTTTGATGACAAGCCCGATTACTCGTACCTTCGCAAGCTCTTCCGCGACCTCTTTGTGCGCGAAGGCTTCCAGTACGACTACGTCTTTGACTGGTCCATCCAGCAGCGCAGCGAGGACGCCAAGGCCGACCCCGTCGTCAAGCAGCAGCAGGCTCAGCAGCAGGCCGCCCAGCTACCTCGCCGCAAGGTTCTCCCTCAGGAGGGTGACGAGGCTGTCGCCAACGGCATGGACACCACGCGCACTGCCTATGGCACCGCTCGCCCTGCCGACAAGGCTTACCTCACTTCGCAGAACATGCCCAGCTCCTCTCGACCTCCGAAGCGCGAGGACCAGACCGGCTACTACTGATCTGATGCACGGCGTTTCGGTGTGACCACCTTTGCATCAGCTTTTCATCGTCGGTGTTGAAACGTTACGTGAAGATCGGCGCGGCTGCAGCGGGCTTAGAGCTATCAGTACATGCCAGCTCGCTCTTCTCCCTTCAGACTCACCAACTCACGGACCCTTTCCTCAACCCGGTCTCTAATGAACCTCCTCTTCCAACAGCTTTTCTTGGCATCTCACGGATCTTCTGGCGCTTCTCTTTTCGGTATAGACGGTCGAGCGACCGCTCTGGTTATGATCATGATTTTTTCTCTCGACTGATGTGTGGGGCGACTCACACATGCAGACACAGACCATTTTCCTCGCGGATATGCGAGAGGGCTTCGTTGGAAATCAAAGGACAGGTGTCCAAAGCATGATCAATCAAGAAAACCAGGCAGCAACGAGGCTGGAAACTGCGTCTCATCCTCCCCTAGCAGCAGCTCATATACGGCTACCAACCTCTTTGTCAAGGTTCGACGTCTCATCACCACTCTTCCCGCGCATCAGATCCAGCCAAGATCGTTTTCTTTTTTTTTCTCTCTTTTTTCGCCATTCACAAGCAATGCTCGTCTCACTCTTCCTCAAATGCACGCCTCACTCGACACACAAAACGTCTGGTGCAGTCCCTGCACATGTTTCGCAATCAGCTGGTACGAGCCACGCCGCAGTCGGCTCGGTCCTCGTTGCATGTCTTGAACGCCTGCTCGGGGCACACCGCCCGAAAGTGTCGATCCTGCCAACTGTCTACTGTCTTTACTTGTCATGCATTTCCCTTAACCGTCCTTCTATCTCACCGCCACTCACCGCAACAAACCCCACCGCTGTTCTCTTTCGCCTTTCCCCCCCTAAACGTCCCAATCTCGAATGTTCGTGATGTTTGTCCAGTTTGTCACGTTTTCTCACTCGATACGTATCAATCGTACCCCCCTCATCTTTCTCTCTGATAGCCTTGTGCGTGAAAGCCTGTTAGGAGGAAAGATCTATTAGTGACAGGGTCGGAGATGAAGAAGTTCGAGATGGCGGGACGTGGTTGTGAAGAGTGAAGTGCCGCAAGATGCTGGTGCGCCTGAGTGGCGGCTGGCCGTGAGTTTATACACAGACAAGTGCGATGGAGTTGGACAAAAAGGAATGAAATCTGTGATTGCGGGAGAGATTCAGGAGACAGTGTGGGGACTATGCGCCTCTGATACCGGCTCTGTGAATGGCCCATTCCTTCTCTACGAGGTGGGTGACCTTTTCTACGGTGTTCATGAGCTTGTTCATATCTGCAGACCAGTGGTTGAGGACGTCGGCGTTGGACTTGGTCTTCTGGAAAGTGACGAGACCAGCGGGACGGTCCATCTTGGCAAAGATGGTTCGCGTCGAGACGAGGTCGGCGAGAGAAGACTCGGATTGGTCCGGTGAAAGGTCGAGCAGTTGCGAGAGACGTACAAGCGTAATGCGCGTGTAGTAGGATGAGATGACACGGATGTTGTGTTCGACAACGCGTTTGTGCAGTTGTTCCCAGCGATGCGCACCGTCGCGGACAGGGCTGGTGGACGCGGAAGCAGTAGCAGCGGTGGAGGCAGCAGAAAATACCGCGGACCTCTTCAATAGCGGGCCGTAGAGCTCCTCGATCCCCGGCCAGCGCATCAGCTCCGGCGTGGTGAAACACTTCAACAGATTGCGGTGCTCCGGCGTCTCCTCCAACCCGCCATCCGCTTCGACGCGTGCCATCAAATCGCTCTGCTCGTTATCGTACTTGGCCAAAGCCAAGAACACCACCACATTGCGCATCACTTGCTTTCTCCTCTCCGCATCCTCCTTGACCTCTTTGGTATCGTAGATCTCGCGGTAGTACTTGCAGATATCCAAAAACTTGTCCTCGCGCAACGCGTACTGAATCATCAGATCGTAATACCTCAGCTTCAAATCCGCGTGTTTCGCCGACTCGAAAAACTTGGTGTTGATCTTCTTGCTTACGATCGCCATCTTGGCGAGGTCATTGCGTTCATAGTTAAGCCGCATCTGTTCGAGGATGAATTCGACTTTTTCGCGACGGTCCATGCTGCCGAACGTTTCGACTGCGAGGTCTTGGAGCGCATCGGCGGCTTCGTGCACTTTGCCCTCGGCGTCGAGCATCTTGGAGAGCAACAGCGTCACACGCGCGCGTTCGACCTCGACAAAGATCTTGCCCTCGGTAACCGTGCGCAGCAGCTGCACGAGCTTTCGACGGATCTTGTCGTCGACGCCTGCATCGCCGATTCGTTTGCCTGCATCCATGAGTTCGAGAACCTTGGCGTTCTGCTTGCCCACCTTTTCGCGTTCTCGTTGCTCTTGATCCTCCTGACGTTTGCGAGCATCCTGTGCCTCTTTGGACTCCTTCTTGCCTTCGTCCTTCTCCTTCTTGACAGCCTTGGCTTTTTCCTTCTCTGCCTTTTCAGCAGCGAGATCCTTCATCTCTTCATCCTTTGCCTCTTGCTCCCTACGTCGCTCTTCTTCCGGGTCAACCGCCGCGTACAAAAAGCACATGACCAGCTGCACCATTCTCGTCGTGGCCATTTTGAGCTGTCCATGCTTCTTGCTCAGACTCGTCACCGTGTCGCTGAGTAGATCCCAGTTGGTCTGCGTCACCGACGGAGTGTTTCGTACCAGCAGGATAGCGAGCAGCAGAAGACGCGTAGTCGAGTTCAGATCCGCCGCATTTCGAGACTTCTTCTCGAGCGCAAACACTTTTTCCAGTGCAGCGGCCAGTTGCGATGACGAAGCGAGCGATTGTGCTTCCGGGATCAGGCTATCGACTTCAGAGGTGAAGTCGGCTTCCTGCTTCTTTTCTGGAGCCGACATGGTGTCGTCTGCTTGTCAGAGTAAGGTTAAGCGGTGTAGTGGGTTGTGCACGTGCCTGCGTATGCGATAATGAGGACAAATGCGTTCCGAGTGATGAGTGCGTCGTGATGATGGCGAGGATGAGGTGCGAGTTTAATGACAAGACAGTGTTGGTTGAGCAAGCGGCTTGTGCGGTGCGGAATGCCAAAGTGGAGCAGACGAGGCGGCGTGGCCTTCGATCACAGTCTATTCACCATTCCCTGCGGACCACCACTCTCGCCACGCGCAACTTGCAATTACGGATCATCGACACACTAGCGCGACTGTCGGTCTAACATCCTTTTTCTTAGTCAGCAAGCGTCAGCAGGCCACCCACGACGCGTGACGCGTAAATTGTCTTTGGACAAGGCGTGTTGCACTACTTCCAGCTCCACTTTCGACATCTACATCATCTTAATCCCATCATCGCAGTGCCAATCACTCAGAGCTGGAATCGCGCAACATCCACCTTTGTCAGGGGTATAGCTGGTGAAGATGGAACAACTTCTGCGTCGAGAGCTCAAAACATGGCAGAAGGCGTTCAAAGCACAACACGGTCGTGATCCCACCAAACGTGACATCCTGGCCGACGCGGCTATCGCGGGAACATACGATACATGGCAGGCTGTAGGAGGTGATGCAAAGGCAAAGTGCAAGCCAGTGTCGTCGGGACGCTCGAGTACAGCTTCGAGCTCGAAGCAGAGGCTGACAGAGGGGGACAGGCAAGATGTGTTCAAGACGCCTTCAAAGCGACGATCATCTGTCAGGGCTGATGCAGTGAACGGGACGTCGTCGAGAACGCCTTTGAGAACACCGACAAAGTCATCGGCGATAGCAGCAGCGACCACACCTGGGAAGAGTCGAAACCCCTTCGCTTCGCCTTCTAAGGGCACGCCGCCAGATACGGTCAGTCCGGCAAGATCGCTGATTGAGGTCGAAATCACCCCAACCAGACGGTCACCGCTGCTCGATACACTGTCGCGCCGCAGCCAATTCACTCCTACCAAGTCTCCATGCCACCGCCAGCAATTCATCGCTTCGTCTCCGTCCAAACTACGCACGACACTAGAGGCGTCGGTCGTGCTGCGACGTACCCCGACCAAGACGGCTCGAACGCGGGCAGACAATGATGATGCAGCATTGAACGCTGCTCTGGTCGCCTACACACCGCGAACCAAAGCGAGGAAGCGGCTGCGTGGCGAAGATGTGCCGCCCACACCTGTTGCTGCGAGACGAGTCGTGTCCGGCAGCAGCGTGGGTGCGACAAGAACCGATCCGAGGCGCATCCAGAGACGCTTGGGCGTGTTCGGGTTTGGGAGCAACCGCAAAGTGCAGGAAAACAGGAGCGTTACGATGCCCAGCTCTGCTTCAGTTTTCAGTCGTGCACGCAGCATCGTACCAGGTAATGACCAAGACGTCGACTTGCGAAATGAATCGCCCAGCAGAGTGGTGCGCTCACTTGGTCGAGCTTCGTCTTCCGCGAAGGGGTTTCGACCGCTCTTTGCTTCGCCTTCTGGAAACCATGCGCCGCAGAATGTGCTGGATATCGCACCTCGTGCCGCCGCAGCCGTCGGGAAACGGAACGTGGATCAGCAGCTGGAGGATGACGCAGACGCGATTATGGACGACGATAGTGCGTCACCGGTGGGAGGACTTTTCGCTGCACAAGTTGCACAACGTCGACGTGCACGCGATTCCGCTTCACCTTGCAAACCAATGATGGGTGCAGCCTTGATCAAGAAGCATAAGGTTCGTGCGGCGATACAGCTGCCCTCGTCGAGCGATATGGATGACGACGAGGAAGATTTGCCGCCAAACGCAACGTACGCCTCTTCGAGTCCTACTCCGTACCACCGTGGCGTTGATGCATCGTCGTCGCCGCATACCGAGGTGACTGTGCCCAGCAGCACAATTCGAGCCTCCACAGATCGCTCGTATCTGTCGAAGCAAAAAGCTGTGGAGACGCCGATCAGCGGTCCGTCGCGCATGCTCATCGCAGCAAGCGCAACACCGCCTGCCGATGTGGTTGGTGAAGCGGAGCAGTGGAGGAAAGTGCAGCAAGTCGAGCTATCCGATGAAGACGAGCCTGCATCACAAAACGGTATCAAGTCCGCCGTGAAGAAAGTCATCTCAATCACACCCTACCAGCGCTACGGAACGCTGCGCACCGCTTCGTCGCGCTTCACTGCAGATGCGGAATTCGACCAAGATGAATCGATCTACACACTTCCCACGTCCACAACAAAGGGTGAGATGTATGCAGTTGACCAAATCCACGACAGCAGTGACTCGGATAGCACTGATGCACATACATCCTTGGCCGGACTCAAACTATCGCCCGTCCGCCACGCACCGAGCACCCGAGCCAATCGAGCCCAACGCCACCACCTGCTCAACAGCATCTTCGACCCAACTGCCAAACGGAAGCTCAAAACAACTTTCAACCCGGAAGCCCGCTTCGGCCCCCTTGAACCCTCAGCCTCCACACCCGCGTTCGACAGCGACGACGACCTCGACCACCAACACGACCACCACTCGCATACAAACCCAAATCCACCCATTGCATCTACTCTGGACGACGACAATGACGACGACGATTGGCAGCAAGAAGTCGATCAAGACTTTACCTTCCTCGACTTAGAGATCGAGCTTCAGGATGTTGCCTGATTTCTCCCACCATCTCACAACGTCACGCAACACATTTTTTTGCATCCACATCCGTTCACACATGACAAACATCGAGAGTGAAGCTTGAAATCATTTTGTGAGCATTGGTGACATTACGAGAGGCCAGGGGTATTGAGCGTGCAAAAAGGACAAGCAAAAATGGTACAGATGAACGAGACGAAGAAAAAGTTCCCCGGATCTCGACAGGATCGACAGAATGAGCCAAGACTGAGCAGCTAAAACAGAGGGACAAGGCAGATGCTGGTGCAGGAACAAAACGTTCAATGGTAAGAAACAGAGGGTGCAAGCAGAGACAAAGACAGAAACACAAGACAAGACAAGAACCAAGATCAGACAGTCAACAGAGGGGATCGCGATTTATCGCGACCAGTGCACCACAACGGAATACTCGCTCGGGTCATTCGCTGGCACAAATGGGAGAGTGCTGCGATCTGAATCAACACCAAGTCTGTATGGTCGGTAACCAGGCGATACGGATGACGACATGGATGACGACACTGTCGACGATCGTCGGAAGCAGGTGGACGGAGAGGTGGTCCAACGCATGCGATCTGCATTGACATTTAGACCTGCAGCCGAGGGAGCCTCGTGTTTATGCTCGAACCAAGCGCCTGTCAGAGTGCGCGAGGGCAGAGCCAAGAGGTCGGAGCCGATCGCAGCAGGTAGCTGTAGCGACAATTCAGCCAGAGACGGCAACGGACCCACGTCGGATGGCAGCAGCAGAGGGCTGGGCCCATCTGCATCGCCCTTGGAAGAGGCGCTCGATATAGGCGATGTAGGGCGTGAGGAGTCTGGCGAGAGCAAGTCTCGAAAGCCCGGGTGATCAGTGCACGCTGAGTGGATGGGTGAAGCAACGGGAGAGAGCGGAGGAGAGCGCATTGCTTCGCCATCCTGGCTATGCGCAGCTGCTGGTGACGCCATGAGCGCCGCCGACTCTGGCGCCGGTCCGAGCTGATCGTCGGCCTCGTCATCTTCGTCTTCGTCCAGATCGCTATCGTCGTCATCGATGAGAGCCGGTAGCTCCTCGGAGGATCCTCCGGCAAAGCTGCTGATAGCAGGGTACGGGCAGACGTTCGGATATCCGGCACAGTAGCTGGCTGCCGAGGCTGGACAAGAAGTGGCTTCCGCGAACCCAGAGTCGTCGCACTGACGAGGTTCAGAGAAAGCGCTGGAGCAGGAGTCGACTGACGCCAGGGCGGGGCTGCCAGACACCACATCTCGATCGACGGAAGCAAGGGCCATGTTTGGACTCGACAACGGCACAGATCGCCGCGAGTGCAGCTGTGTGAACACATGTTCCGAAGGGAGGCCCGATTCGAGCTCAATATAGTCTTCCTCCTCTTCGGTCATACTGGGAGCGGTCGCGTCTTGCATCGAGGCCTCGAGCACGGTGCTTGTGGAGTTGGAGGTCTCTGAGCCGCTAAGTTCCAACAAGAGGTCTTCGAAGAACTGAGCTTCCTCGTCTAAGGCAGGCGAGCCGATTTGCGGAGTGGAGGTGAATGAGGCAGTTGCGCTGTGAGCCTGCGCCTCTTCTGAAAGCTGGCGTCTCTCACGCTCCAAGCTGGAGAGCATTGCATTGCGCAGCAACACGTTCCTGCGAAGTCCCTCTCCAGCCGACTCGTCGAGGCGGGAGCGGCGTCCCATGGTAGCGCTAGAGGTCAAGAGAGAAGTTTGAACGCACCCTGGAAGAATCTCGTCGACAAAATCGTCAAAATGGTCGAAAGCGCGAGGCTCGGATGCTTTGAAGACGGTCTTGAGGCTGCCAGGAGTACCTAGCGCAGGCGGCGAAGTGCTTCCGTGTGGAGTCATGTTACTCATGCTAATGGCGGAGGCTGCACGTCGTATTGATGGGGAGGAAGGTGGTGATATGTCGTCGCTCACTGCGGCTGTGTGAAAGAAGCGAGGCAGGGAGACCATGATGGAGTGAGTCGGGTCGTACGAGGAGAATAATGTGGCTGAGTTGTTCGGGGACAATGACGATGTTGAGGAGGGCAGACGGAGCTGCTGCCGGTTATCCGGAAAAACTAGTGAGCAGACACCAGATCAAGGTGTTGTATTCCAGTGTGTTCAAAAGATGGTCTTGTGGGTACGGAGCGGGTTAAGGCACGAGGCCGTATGCGGGCGGCGATTAGACTCCCGAACGGTTGAGAAGGTGGCCGACATCCATGATGGGGAAGCGGATCGTGTCGATGCAGAGACAGCTAGAGAGCTGTGCCGGTGTCAAGATTTGGTGGGGAAGTTGGCGATGTGACAGCTGCAGGAAAGGCATCTGAGATGAAACGAGCAGCAGAGAAGCGTGCCTGCTTTAAGCAAGCATGGTGAGCGAGCTTACGTAGAGGTGGAGGAGGGGTGGCCTGGTGAACGTTGTGGATGTTTGATCAAGGTGGTGGACGGGTATAAGCCAACGGAGATGACTTTGTGGTTAATTATGGTCTTGAACAGCGAGAGAAGGGACTAGTCAGTAGGGATGAAGAGAGATGAGTCGACCAAGGGTAGAGGCCGAGGTTGAGGCTAAGGCTGGGGCTGAGTCAAGATAAGTGGCCAAAAGATCAGAGTCAGGGTCCAGTTGTGATTCGTGATTCATGTGCATAGGGTGCGCTGCAAAGTAGCTCGGCAGCACATCGCAGTCACGAGTCACAGTCACAGTCACACCATTATCACATCACACGCCGTCACCTTTGAGGAGAAAAAAACACGCGCATCGGCTGGGAGTCGCGATAAGTTAGGTTAAAGTACGCAGCTGAATGAAATTGCGGTGGGGCGTGCTGGCGCACACTTACGCACGCCTTCCAAGACCCGAGTCAGAGACGTGCGTGAGTCGTGAGTGATGCTGCGTCGAATCGTGAATCTACAGTTACGCCTAATATGACTCGGCCATTTCATCAGAGTCATCAAAGGTGCCGGTCCTCTGTCGCTTCTCTGAATCATAAGCCGGTTAAGAAGCAACGCAAGGACACAATGACCGCCAAGGTCGTTGTCAACCCTTTGCATAAGCAGAGAATCGGACTGAGCAACCCTAATTTCGATCCACAAACACGGTGACTCAGACCAACCTTGACCACTCGTGACTCCTGGACGAATCGTGAATGTTGTCATTTTAGCAGCCTGATAGCGATCCAAGTCTGTCGGCAGTCGATGGCGCCAGCAAGGCAGCGGTGACGTGAATGAATCTGAAAGGTCATTCGTGAGTGGTATCGCGCGTCGGTGGCTTGATAGCGTTAACCGGTTCAATCCCGCACCTCTCCGAACGGGATGCCCTCTATCATTTGTGACGGATTTTTCAAAGGGACAATCGTGAATGGCGCCATCCCGCACATCGGACTGATCAAGCGCAAATACACCCTACTTGCAAATCGTACGCCTCGTCCGCTCAGTCCACATTCACGAATTGAGAACGTAAAGTTAACTTACTTATTAAGCTTCAGCCCCTCAACCCCGCAATCACGAATCGTGAATCGTGAATCTGACCAGTCCGTAGCGCTCGATTGCCTCATTTTTTAGTTAAGTTGCACCGCAGTCAGTATCACACACCTTCGCAAGATCTGCACTCGCACGCTGTCAGAATCGTGGGAGCCTCGCTTGCTCCGCTGATGAAATCACGAATCCACTTGGATCATAGCCTCGCTTGAGTATCAATATGCAGAACAGACAAGCAACACTCGTGATTGTGCCGCAGCCCAACGCTAGCAGAATGCGAGCTTGAGCGCCTCTTGCACGCCTTCGATATCCCCTGCATAGCTCAGCGATTCACAGATGCCTCTGCCTGAGCTTAAGCGAAACAAGCTTCCCTCTACCATATTTTGCGCGATGCTGGATCGTCTCTGTAACCACCGTTCATGTTGGTGGTTTCCTCGCCGGACAGCAGCTGTATCTTCAATCCTAGGTTACTCCCGATTTCTCTCACATCGAAAATACACTCACCATCCAGAGTCCATCCCAATCGTGAATCGTGAATGGTGCGAAATCACCTCATTTTATTGAATAAATATTACATGCAGCAAAAAGAGGTACACAATTTTACTCGAATCGTGAATTTGCTTGCTGACTCATAACACGGAACGTGAACGTAACTTTCGAACACGCATAGACGGTCTCACAGACCGTGATGTTGAAACACGGGACGGTGCGCCTGGCAAGCCTCGAGCGAGTCCGTCGCAAAAAAAAATCATTTCGCCCATGAAGGAAAAGGACTCAAAAAGCGAATCACGAACCAGCAACGAGTGAGCGCACTCACGACTGCTTGTCATCTTCCGCATACACGGTCTGGGCTTGCTGCACAAGAGAGCGAAAGCGCTTCCTTCATTAAACAAGCGCTGGGGCACCTTGGCTAGCGGAGCAGAACCGTCGAACAGATGCATACGCACTCAAAGGGAAGCAGGCATCGTAAAGCACAAATGGTCCGAGACGAAAAGGGGCTTCACTCCTGTTGGAAAGGAGGAAGCGAAAGATAAGAAAGTGGCTACAGGGCATAAGTCGCCGTGTTGACGCACGAGCTTGGACGCCGCTAGCTTGGCAACCGTCGCGGCGACATCATGACTCAACAGCGTATTCCGTGGTTCTCAGCCTCCCCTTGACAGCTCACCGACGGGCTGAATCGAAGCGCAAGCCTGCCTAGGTGGTCGTATGACCGTAAAGCTTGCCACATCAGGAAAGGCTAGAGAAGTTCAAGCAAAAGAACAAGATGCAGCTAATCCGCCCATTAATTTGGGGAAGAAGCGTAACTTCAAAAGGGTCTCGCTCTGACGAGATGCATCGCGCACTCTTCCGCGAGACTTGGCATTTTAATTTTCGCCACTTCGTTCCAGTGTTGCTTTCCCGCTCCTTGAGGGGTGCAGGAACTTCATCGGCCAGGTGTGGCCACAGAGCGTCATGATTCGGTCCTCCGTATTGGTTCAGAGGCCCACTAGTAATATCGAACTAATCTCGACGGTGACAGAGTTTCATGTCGAGATTCACATGTCATCGTTCAACATCAATTACGGGTTTCGGACAAAGTCATCAGGAAAGACCAATCGAGAGTCTGCTGACACGCGTGCAGCCAGAGACACATTCGAGTGCGTGCTTGGCGAGGAGCTGCAGCTAACTTAACTAGTTCGCCAGTCGTGGGTTGAGGTGTGTGGATTGATCCGACTTTGGGTTGATATTTGTGATTCAACGGGCTTGGTTCGGAGCCTGTGGTCACTTGCTGCAACACAATTTGCCAGACTCACATTCACGATTCAAGCTCGCTCCATGAATACTAAAGGTGTGACCTTGCCGCTTCTCTGATAACAGTCGAGGCAAAAGCTGCCGCAACCCTTGGCGGGTTTTCGGGTTCTTTTTAACTTAAATTGGTTTTGGCCTTCGCTACGCTGTCAGCCATGCATGTCTGTGCCTGTGCAGCGCCTCGTGACTGTTGAGCTGCTTAACTTAATTGGACCCTGGCCTGTCAGTCACTGCCATACTGCCGCCTGGTTCATGTGTGTTCTCGAGTGTGTCCTTGCCTATCTGCCTGTCTGCCTGCCTTGGGGCTGACACCGCTGGAGACAAGAAGAAGCGCGCTGTTGTAAAGCAATCTCTCCCACCTTGGCTGGCGTGTGATTGCTATCACCCACATCCTCCAGCTGCGTTGGTCCACCTTCGCTCTCAACGACTCGTTCCCTTGCAATTGCACAGACCAAGCTCACATCGAGTCTAAGTGACCAGCAGGCAGCACGGCGCATCACATCTTGGCAGATCTACAAGGCACGGAACACTTCCGATAACAACTAATAAAACATCGCAAACGTCAAGAGCCACAGCAAATCTGGGCCATTATGCAGGCATCAGTAGGAAGCACCGACAAAGGAAAGCGTCGGATGATCGATCCTGAGGACGCCGTCCAGTCGACCGTGGCTCAAGCATTCCCTCCCTTCCACGAGGCGGGCTCCTCTCGGTTGCTCGAACCTATGCAAATCCCAACAAGGACGACAGAAAGCGTCGAATCAGACCCTTATCAAAACCCTTCGTTGTTCAATGGCCATGGCCATGACCGCCGACGCCTGTCGCATGCTAGGGCCAAGTCCTCACTTGGCTCAGTCAACATGTTTGACTTTTTCCGACCAAGTTCACTCGCATCCAACAGCACTGCTGCCACCAGCTTTCAATTTGGCTCCCCGGACGACAGTCCCAAACCAGTCACAGCTTCGCAAGCAGCCAAATCTGACGACGGCAACAGCGACGAGGCACTGCGAGACTCCCTCGAGCGGACCATCGATGCTGCCAAATCTCGCATGACACCGGAATTGCCGACGCCGCAACAAATCTCGCAGCACGGTTTCGCAGCTAGCAGTGCGTCTGCAGCGCAGACTGCCGGCCCCGACGAGCCGATCGATGGGAGGCTCGGTGAGGCTGAAGCTCTCATGCCGCCTCTGTATCCAGAGGAGACCTTGCCACACTACGAAGAAGCTCCCGAGTACACGCCGCCTCTGTCGCAATCTTCTGACAGTGGTTCGCGTTCTAAGGCAGCCGCGTTCCGAGCTGCAGCTGCAAATCGCTTTCTGTCCAGTCGTATGGCCAAAAAGCTCAACTTGCCTTCCGCTCTTCAAGGCCGCCTCCAAGGCACGCAGACTCCAGATGGCTTTTCGCCCTCGCTACACACTGCTCAGCATGTCGCTGGATCAACCGACGTTAGGACCCGCTTTGTGAGGAGCGACAGTGCGCCAAACCTCTCGCTCAACACTTGTGCACATGCATGCAGACACATTGAGGTGTGTAATTATGCCGCAACTGCCTACATGCAAGGCGCAAGGATGGGACCCGCACCTCGTCCCGCGATGCCTGCCTCTTCCCGGCCTTCCACCTCCAACGTCGAATCAGCCAGATCATGTTCCAGTGCTGTGTCTGTGGCTCGACCCTCGACGAGCAATGGCATACCAGGCCGCGACCAAAGGCAATTCGGCGCGTCGCCTATGCTGCGCGAAGCTGTTTCTAACGTCAGCTCGTCCAGGAGAAACAGCGGCGAGTCACGACCACCAAGTCGCGCAACGGTGGATTCTTCCCCCAACGGTGGCCTCTTCACCTGCGGATACGCCTCGAGTCGAAGTGGGGCAACCACTCCAACGCGCTCTAGTCTGCTGCGTAAGGGTCGAAGCCGCAATGCGAGTTTGAGAAGTCTACGTGATCTCTTATCACTCAATCGCGACAGGGATCACAACCGTACACCTTCTGACACCAGATGCGAACACGATCAGCACCAACAAGTGCAGGAATCTCTGTCAACAGGTCCCATTCTGCGAGAGGTGGTCTCGCCCGTTTCTCACGAGCTCCTCATCTCTGCGCGCGTGCGTGTGGCCCCCAAATCTCGACCGACACTCATGAACACGGTGCGTAGCACTCCACAAGCTGGCGTCGACGCTGCTGCGGCTGACAACCCTGTGCTGATCGTGCCGCATCAGCGCTACGAAAGCCAAACCGATCCGCTCCAAAAGCTTCCGCGAGAAATACTCTTGGCCATCTTCAAGAGCCTCGTAGACCTTCACGTTGAAGAACACACTCGCGCAATCGCAGCTAGCAGCTGGAGAGGCAAAAGATCGTGCGAGACGCGTTGGGTCGGAATTGAGGCAGCCGTCCGCGAACTCGCCTGTCTCAGTCGCGTATCAAGAGCGTGGCAGAGCTTTGTGCTTGATGGTCAGCTATGGCAGAGCCTTGAGTTCTCCAAGCATCCCAACATGACTGAAGAGGCGATGGTCAGCATCGCCAAAGCGGTAGGCCCCTTTGTCCGCCGACTAGACTTGCAGGGTCTCACTGGTCTAAGATCCAGTGTGCTGCTGGCGCTTGTCAAGGCACAGCGCCCCAGAGCTTCCACAGGTTGGGAGCTTACTGCGTCGATAAGCGAGCCATTTGCAAGTTGCCAGCTCGAGGAGCTCAACCTTCAGTCTTGTCAGCACATTTCGACGAGCGCACTTAACACGGTTCTGTCGCAATCGCCAAGCTTGAAGCGTTGTAATCTCGCGAACCTCCCATGCGTCGACAGCACAACACTCTGTGTGCTAGCCGCAACAGCCACCAACCTCGAAATGCTCGACATCAGCCGTTGCCGTAGTATTGGCACCGATGGCGTTCGTGCCATCTTTGCCATTCAGGAAAGTGCGACGAACAACTCTGCCGTCTCCAAGGAGCGCAATCTTGAATCTCGCTTCCGCGAGCTTCGTGCAGCAGGCGTGTCTGGCTTTGACTGCGAGACGCTCAACCAGCTTGGTCGACACTGGCCGAATCTGGAAGTACTCGACCTGAGCTACTGTACCAGTGTTACCGACGCCGCTATTGCAGCTCTTGTAAGTAGCGCCGGCGATGTGGTGAATGAAAAGGGCCACTTTGTCACGTTAACTCCACGTCAAGCCGGTAGCCAACACGACGATGAAGTCGTCCGAAGAAAGTTCCCTTATCTCAAAAAGCTCAACCTCTCGTCCTGTAGAGCACTTACCGACCGCGCGGGTGTATATCTTGCGCACGGCGTTCCAGCGCTCGAAGTGCTAGAGATGGCCAATATCGGTCCTTCGCTCAAGGACGCAGGTCTGATCAAGCTGTTCGCCACCACACCGCAGCTGCAAAAGCTGGACCTGGAACGAGCCACGCAAATCACCGATGCAGTCATCTCGGCGTTGACTCCACCCGAATCACATGCCGAGGCGTTTGGGCGTGCAGTTCCGGACAGCGATACGCTCATGCACGGAACGAGAGCGCGAGGATCACTGCTCAACATGGCTCGTCGATCTGTCAGTCGAAGGAGACAAACGCACCGTTCGGCATCGGCGGCTGCAGAACAAGAAGACATGTTGCCCTCTTACGACGAGGGTGCAGTGGCAGCATTGATTCCGGCGACGGGAACGCGTTTGACACACTTGATCCTGTCGTCAGCAAATCGTTTGTCGGCTGAAGCGTTGCTGTCGATGATCAATCGATGTCCATTTTTGATTCACCTCGAAGTCGATGACACTCATGCGGATAACGAGGTGGCTCTGCGATTTGTTCAGATTGCGCGATATCGCAAGGTACGAAATGCATATCTCAGTCTCGTTGACTGTAGGTCTTTCTCTCGTGATGCCTACTTGCAGCTCAGTCATGGCGATACGGCTGATGACGGAGTCAGACCGAGGAGAGGATCGCATGGCTATGCCTTCCGTCATTTCAGCTATGACGATGCGGAGCCATGTATAGCTGCGGCCACAACGAGTACAATTGCGGTGGAAGGTGTCTTGCAGACACGCGGGGCACAGGCAACTCCAGCAGTGCCAGAAAGAAGCGACCGTGATTCGATCGACGGACGCGAGTTGGACCGCGACCGAGGGCTTGACGAGTGCAACGAGCTCAAGCCCGTCGTCAAGAGTTTTTGGGGTTGGCAGCTGGTGGACGCAAGGATCAAGCAGAAGCGCAAAGCCGAGCAGCGCGCGGCGACCGCCCGACGCCAGGGCGGTCGCAGCAAGGTCACCAACGTCGTAGCTATGGCGCTAGGTCTGCCTTCCGCTGGCTTTGCGAGCGCTGGAGCTTCAACTGCCGCAGCTGCGATGCAGACAACAAGTCGGCGAGCAGGTGGCCTCGCTCCGAGATGGCCGCGCATCTTGCTGGCGTCTGAACCGGCTCGAGATGGTGCGACGCGCAACACGCATGACGAAGATGACGATGATGATGCCCGTGGATGTACGATTATGTAGCTTCCTCTCGTGGATTGAATCCAGCTGGTAGCAGTTACAGTCACAGTGTGCCGTTTCGCACGTACTCACGACCGTGACTTGTGTTGCACGTTGCACAATCACAAATGAAGGTTTGTTCATAAATCACGCATGATCATCTTTGATTGATGTGTCTCACAAGTGGTGAGTAACCTCTAGAGCTCCGCAATCATCTGCGGCCATAGAGACTTGAAAATACCGCATCCCGTCCGATCTGCGCAGTCAAGCAAGTCGTCGCCTAGTCAGTACTGCGGTGGGGGACCACGCGGGAATCCTAGGTGCTGCAGTTGTTTTTTGTTCTCGCTCGTTATATGAACTGTTCTGTACTGCAGTAATTCTATGGCTGTTGCGGCGGGTTTGGGGGGCGGTGTTGTTGTTCAAGCTCATGCTTGCCACGGTCATGGTCGGGTGGGTTCGCGCGTTGATGGAGGAGGGTTTTGTGCCTGTGGATGTGGAGGTGATTTATGGACGGCACGGGGATCGGAGGTATTTGTCAGACGCGAGTTAGGGTGGTCCGAGCTGACACTGATGGAGTGGAAAGGTGTGCTCGGGCGGACAAGCGTTGCTACCACTAGAACCACCACACGCAAACGCTCATGAGGCTATTCAGTGGGCTGACACGACGAAGTTTGGGATCCAGATCTTGGCCGGGCAGTCTAGCACGATCAGTATCGCGAACGTTTACGTCGACAGTAGTTCACAAGATGAAGATCCATCCGGTGGCGGTTCGCGAGGACAACTATGCGTACATCCTGCAATCGTCTGTAGACGGACGTGCGGTGTTTGTAGATGTGTTCGACGTTGAAGCTGTTAGTGGAGCAGCCGAGAAGTTGGGCATTCCGAACGAGAACGTGGTGGGCCTATTGACCACGCACCATCACTTTGATCATTCCGGGGGCAATGAAGCGTTCGCGCATGCCTATCCGGGTCGGCCGATCTACGGGGGTAGCGACAAGATCCCTGCTCTGACCAAGCTGGTGCACGATGCAGATAGGATTAGCGAGCTGCTGGGTGGAGTATCGATCGAGTGTGTTGCCACACCGTGTCATACGCAAGACCACATCTGCTACCATGTCACTGACACCACCACTGCGCAATCTGGCGTGTTCACCGGCGACACGCTCTTCATCAGCGGATGCGGAAGATTCTTCGAGGGCCATCCGCAACAGATGCTCTCTGCAATGGACAGGCTCTCGTCACTCCCCGACCATACGCTCGTGTATTGTGGCCATGAATACACCAAATCCAACGTCGCCTTCAGCGCCGCTATTCTCCCGCCATCCGAGCATCCCATCACCAAACTCATCAACGACCTCAAAACTACCCACTCCACCACCGGCATGTACACCATCGCCGACGAAAGGAACCATAACCCCTTCATGCGATGCAGAGACCAGCTCGTCAAGGATAAACTAGCCCACTTGGTCGGCCACGATGTGCACGATGAGGTAGAGGTCATGCGTCTCCTTCGCGAGCTTAAGAATGGCGGTCACGTCAAGGCTAACATCTGACTGCGTCTCAATTCATTCAACTTGTCTTGAAATCAACGTGTGGTTGCGTGTGTCACAGGCGGGAAGCAGAAACGCAGGAAAGCAACGCGTGCGAGTGTGTGGTATGGCGTGAGATCGCGATAGGATACAAAAGCCGCTGCATCGGAGCTACGAAATCGGAAAGTCCGTCATCCCAATCAGGCGGTAGACACGGAAGTTACGACGCAGAAATAGCGGCGCTTCCTTGCGTGCGCCAACATCACCGTTCGCCGGATTGAGCGACGCAGCCGAACGTGCAACTTGCGCCGACTCGGGGCTTCTGCTTGCTGGCAAATGTGGGCTGGTAAGCGCCGGAGTCATGATGATGTCCGAATCCGGTTCTTGCTTGAGCTGCGCGCGTGGCATTTGCGTAGGCCCGAGAGTTGGAACGGATTGGTTTCGCTCCACCGAGGGAGACTCTGGCTCTCGCTTGATCCGGGTTTCGCCTTTGATGTCAGCACCGTCAGCAGACGCTCCCTGCGGTGCCACCTCGAGAGCGGGGGCTGGCGTCCGTCTCTCGTCCTCTGTTTGAGCACTGCGCGCAATCACTCCCTGCTGTACATCCTCGAGCGACGGGGTGGCAGCAAACGCTACCCTCCCCTTCCCCTTCTCCCGTTGCTGTACGGATGCTCCACCGTTACCGATTTTGCTGCTATCACGCGCATGCTCTGCTAGAGCCCAGACACTCCACATCCTGCGCACATCCAACGCTGTTGGCCGAACCGACTTGAGCATGTACTTCGCCAGTTTGGCGGCGCGGTGTTTGCGGTCCAAGTACGCGCGTCTTCTCCTTGACCATGTCATGGCTTGTGCTGCTGCGCTTACTTTAGCCAGGTAGCGTACAAGGCGCGGAACGCAGATGCGGCTCGATGCGGTCCGGTTGGCCGAGTGTAGCTCTTTGCGCAAGGCTACGTATGCCCTCCGCTTGTCTCGAGGGAACAAGCCAGAAGGGTCAGGTTGCGATTGAGACTGTATCTGCGATGCAGGCAAATCGTCACTCGTCGCTTGTGTGTCATTAGGTGGCGTTGGCTGAGAATGAGGCAGGAATACGTCTGCAGCAACCGAGACGCCCCATCGGGACCATTCGATTCGCTCGGCTGCACTGCGCTCAGCGCGGTAGACAGCACTGGTCCGTTGATCTGTTTGCGATATCGCAATGCGTGCTAGCCATCGCAGCCGCCGTTCCGAGTGGACGAACAACGTGTGTGTCTCCTTGAAATGCGGGCGGGTCCTGTGTTCTGGCAGCGCAAGACATCGTTCCAGATGAGGCGAAGATGCTTCAACGTGCGAATGCGGCGACTGCACCGCCTCCTTCTTTATCGGAACGGTGCTTGCAGTTGCATTGATCTCCGACACAGCAGGTTGCAAGTTTTCGCGGATGCGAGGGGGTCGTCCTCGTTTCCTGATGATAGGCACCCCATTTTCATCGACCGGCACTTTCTTTTGCTTTGGATCTCGGGACTGTGTCTGCAGGGCTCTGCGCTGCACCACTTTCAAGTACGCGGGTTCTTTGAAAATATGTGAGACGTTTTCCTCGTTGCCGAGATGAGCTGCTTGCTCTTCATTCCATCTTGTTCCAGTAGCCTTGATTCCATCGAGATTCATTTTGCGAGGAGATGATGAAGAAGAAGGAGAAGAAGGGGAAGAGAAAGAGGAAGCAGAAGGAGAAGGAAAAGAAGCGAGCGGTGGCTGGCGAGAGTCTGAAGGCGTGGTAGCCGATTCGCGCTGCTTTTGTTCGTTGTGCGAGGTCGACGCCGGTCCAGTCTGCTGGGAGGTGCGCTGCTGCGGGCCGGGATCGGACGGCATGGGAGTGGCCATCGACTGTACCGCTTGCGGGGGTGAAGCGAAGAATTGAGGTTGTGAAAAGATGACCGAGGCGCTGAAGCCTGGATAAGCTATAGCTGGCATCGACGCGGCGGGTGCGATTGGCTGTGTCCATGCTACAGCGTGGCCAGGTACGCTTGCAATGCCTGAGCCAGCATTAGCGAGCTGTCCTGGAAGCTGATGGAGTGGCTGGCCGGTAGGATACGGATAGTATGTGACGGATTCCTGGTATGGTATGCTATTGGACTGCGGCGGGATTGACAATGAAATTGGCGCTGGAGTCGTCACATTGCGCTCAGGTTTCGGAGTTGGAGTCGGTCGCTCCTCGTAGTGGGTGTACGCGCGTGCCTTGCCTTTTGAGTCCGATGCTGACTTGTGGCGTGCTAGAGCGTCCAGAGGTGACTGAAAGGCTTGTGGCCGTGGATGTCCTTGGCGTCGATCGGGCTGGCTTTGAGGAGTCTCCTGTCGCATTGAATGCGGCCGAGCTTTGCTGAAGGATGCCTGGCGAGACAAGGAGAGCAAGCCAGCATCGATGTTTCGCGGTTGCTTCGGCCTGTCGACTCGAGGAGTCGAAGCCGTCGCGCGCCCTGACCGCGAATCATTGCTGACTGTACGCGTAAGCTTTGGTGACTCGGCTCGCCACTGTGGACTTCTTTCGCTACTCTTGTCTGCGCCTGATGTCTGAGGCCCAACTGAGGTGGAGCTCGCAAAGAGACGCTGATATGCCCTTTCGAACTCGAAGTCGACGTCTCGAGCGCTCATAATGTAGAAAGCGTTGCTTGGCTGGTTGCAATCATGGCGCAGCCTGCTGCGAGGACCACGGCTCGGAAGATCCTTTCGCACACGAACGAATGTGCGTTTGGCTCGTAGAGGGATGGTTGGCTAGCGCTGTGAATGCTGGTGGGAAGCAGCCTCTCTTGTCACGGTCTAGTCATGAGTCGGTGTTGTGCCAAAGTCACGAGTGTGAAGCCGTATTTCTTATAGACTGTATTCCGACTGTCGACTTTAGCAATCGTGAATCACAAATACACTTCACGATTCGTGATTCCTGAAATGCAATTTCGATTCCCTGCATCGCGACGCGTACAGATCCCCTCACTCACAACTCATACAGTACTCTCTGCCTTGCACGTTCAGAACTCGTGACGCCTGCTCGTCTCCCGTCCACGTCCATAGGCTGTGCAATATCGCTCGATATAAACTCAACTTGTACGGAAGGCGGCCTTCGTGATTCATACATGAATCACATGAAACACGGCGTGCCGTGCACTAAAAACTGTTGGAAACATGTGTATGAGATTGCTGCGGACTCTTTGTGAGCCTTCTGATGCTGCGATATGGTGTGACTGAATCTCTTTTCGAGAGAAAACAGGCTAAAACGTGGGATGCGGAGACAAGAATGCGGGAAAACAGACTCGCCTTTGGTCGTCGATGTAAATACAATCGATCGACCTTTTTGATCGTGGAAAAGCTTTGATCTGGTGAATAATCAAGATGGCAGGTGATGATGGAGGACAGGAAGCCGGGAGGAGAAGGAAAGAAGGGAGACGTTGACACGACATGCTGCAGCTCCACGGATCAGTAGCCGCTGCAATGCATCGCATCGACGATTTGGACGGACGCAACTCCATCCAGACAGCTTGATGCTGCTAGACCACAGCTAATGGACGCCGCAAGGAAGAAAAAGTACAAAAGGAATCCCGAAAAGGTTGCGGTCGAACAAACAGTTGTGAAGTACAGCAGCGCTGCCTGTGAACCAGCAAATGTGCAAGACAACCGCTTAACGGTTGGATCGGGCAACACGCTCCATCTCGTCACGCTTCTTGATGGCGTACGAGTTGGACGAGCCCTTGGCAGCGTTGATGAGCTCGTCAGCGAGGCACTCGGCGATCGACTTGACGTTGCGGAAGGCCGACTCTCGGGTACCGGTGGTCAGGAGAGTGATGGCGGTGTTAACACGTCGGAGAGGCGAAACATCGACGGCCTGGCGACGGACAGTACCAGCCGAGCCGATACGGGTCGAGTCTTCACGAGGACCAGTGTTGATGATGGCGTCAACGAGGATCTGGATAGGGTTGGCGTCGGTAAGCAGGTTGATGATCTCGAAAGCGTGGGCGACAATGCGAACAGCCATGAGCTTCTTGCCGTTGTTGCGGCCGTGCATCATGAGCGAGTTGACAAGACGCTCCACGATGGGGGTCTGGGCCTTCTTGAAGGCCTTGTTCTGGTAACGGCCAGCAGTGTGGGGAGTGTAGACGGCATTGCGCAGAGCAATGTAGTCGGTGAGCGAGATGTCCTTAACCTCGACCTCCTGGGCGCTGTTGTCATGAAGAGTAGGGAGAGAACGAACAGGAAAGTCAGTGAGATGGTCCTTTCCAAACAATTTGAGATGGCTTCGATCCCGACAAAGTAGCAAGACATGACTAATCGGTTCTCTTCTTGAACACCAATCAGCGTCCGGTGTTTTATGCAGGATAAAACATGCCATGGCCCGCACTGCTTCCTCCTTCCCGAAGCCAATGACGACGGCATTCCAGCAATGGCCTTGTGTGCCAACATCCATGCGTCATGATTGTCTCTGTCCGAGCATTTTGTCTTTGCTCTGTCCATGTGCTCTGTGCGATTGCAATTTGTCGGTGTCGAATGTGGCTGCGCGAATACTTACTCCCACTTGCCGAAAAGTCGGACACCGCCAACCTGAGGGGCGGCGACGGCAGCAACGTCCTCTGTAAAATGGTGAGGTAGAATTGGTTTCAACAGATAGTGCGATGATGGGGCAAATGTCAGTAACTCTGGGCTTGTGTCGAGAGGTGAGCTGAGTAAGGCGGCTTTCTTTCGTCAATGGCAAGTGCAGGGCAGGCAGGGCATGGCAAGTCGACTGAAAGTTGAAGATGATCGCAAGCAATCTTGCAGTAATCACACAGGACCAAGAGGTGAAGACAAACGATGCTTGTGTCCAATTGTCTTGGCCTGTTCGACGAGTTCTACAAGAGTCCTTGCGAAAAGTCGAATGTTGTGGATCGCAAGGTCGTATCTGCGCCGTTGTCCATCAATCCTGCCATGTGAAATGCTACGTAACATTCTCGAGGCATTCTAAACTGAAGCGGAACAAGGTCATAGGGTTATGCTCTAAGCCTTGGGTGGTTCTCGAGGCGAATGCCGATCATGCCATCCCATCTGCAATACGAATTGGCGGCGCATGCTGCCTCCCAAATGCTGAATGATCGCTGATGCTGATACCTGTGCCGCTGCTGACACATGAGATGCTGCTGCTGCTAATGCTGTCGTCGTCTTCGTCTACCATCTTCATTGCCATTGCCATTGCCGTTGCCGCTGCGTTGCGATTGTCGGAGAGAGAGGTGCGCCGTTACTGTATGCTTCGTTGCAGTGGAAACTCACTAGGAATTCCAACCTTGACAGCCATGTTGGGCGATATGTGTGTCGATATGTCTTTTGTCCACGAAAGGAACAAAAAGTCAAGAGGATGATGAAGGGTCTTGAAGAGGGTGGTTGGTGGAAGTGCAAGCGATTGATGATGTCGAACTCGAAGACTAGCCGTGGCTCGCTGGTTGGGGCGCTGGTTTGTTGGCTCGCTGGTTCGCTGGTCTGCTGTCTGGGCTGACTGATTTGAACGGACGCGGACTGACTGACGACGGGCGAGTGTAGACTTCGCAGCAATTCACGGCTCTTCCACCTTGCAAGCCTGCAGGTTAGAGACGCTGCAGCTCTGCCTTTCCGGGAGCCGTGACTTTGAGCGAATCGAGCCTCTCCAAGCTATTATGTCGCCTTCTGCTGCTGCTTCGTATTCAAATTTGGACGAGGTCACAGATCCTTTGTATTCAAAATAAATAAAGACTCTAGTAAATTCAAGTCTACTTTCATCATGTATTTCCAGAGTTGCGTTTTTAGAGTTTATTGCACGTGACTCCAGTTTGACGGCCGAAGGTGTACTTTCAAGATTCTAAATATCGGGTTTGCGATCGAACGATGATCGGCTCTCCCCTTCAACGCATGTGTAATTTACGAGGAACAAACTTGGATGCCTTTCCATGTGAAGGTGCAAGCGAGCAGGCGATCGTTTTGCACATGGTGTTTGCCATTATCACAATCCGAAAAAATCATGGCTGCTCAGACGTTCTTGGCGAAAGGAGACGACCTGTCAAGTACTTCTCATCAACACCGAGGCTAAGTTCAACTCCATCGCACATCGCTTGCTCGCACATAACTAGGAAAGGGAACAGGTGGTATACGAAGACGTGCATTGTTCCAGTGCAGATGCGAATGATACAGGATTGCGTCTTTGTTTTGCTGCTTGGTCGAAGAATGAGCTCCCGCAGGCTACAAGATAAATTCTTGAACCTATGCGCAAGCAAAGATACAGCCCATAGAGTAGCAAACCTTGCGCGCGTTGAGGCATAAAGCGTGTTGAGACAATCATCATTTCTTGCAGAGCAGGCGTATGAGGCGTGTACGCGATTCTCTCGCCCAGAGCGAGCGCGCAACGTCGCGATTTGAATGACGGCTTGGACGACTGGACAAATACACCTGTTCTGCCTATTGTTCACCGTTCAAACTCCACCACGGGCCTGCTTTTTGGGAGGCTTGTCGCTGCTGGTGCTTGCCTCGGTCTTGACTTCGACCGCAGGAGGTGCTTTGAATGTAACCGTCGACTCGACAGCATCCAGATCGCCAATATTGAGCACACTCAGCTTTCGGTCTGCCTGCGAGATGGCGAGCTGATGGCGCTTTGCTAGAGGCTGCAGCTTGGTTCCGTCCTCTTCGCCCTTCTCTCCATACTCCTGCTTGGTCTCGACCATGTCGTAGATGTCCTTCCATGCAATATCAAATATTGGACCTCCTCCTTGGTACTGCTGCACTAGAGCGCCGTTGTCGACGCGCGAGATGATGACCTTCTTGTCAATGCCGCCCGTGGCGAGGTAGCGAGCACACGGACTGAATCGCAACGTGTAGACATTGTCCTCGTGTGCGTCGATGACGCGCAGACAGTCACCATTATCGGCATTCCACAGCCTGGCGGTCCAGTCAAAAGAGCTGGTAGCCAGCATCCTGGGTTGATCCGGATTGGCTGAGCCAGGACCGGTGGGACACCATGCGAGAGCGTAGAGCTCCTTCTTGTGGCCGGCAAGCGTTAGCCGCAATCCCTTGTTGGGACCTTTAGCTGTGGTGGTGAGAAGGGTCGATGCAGCGCCCAAGTTTGATGCTAGGCCTGTCTGCCCGTTGCTTCCTGGCGCCGGTGAATTGCGTTCTTTGTTGGTGGCGTTGGCCGTTGCTGCGCCACTGCCTATAGAGCCAGGCGTGGCACGGTCTTTTTCGCGGTCGCGGTCGCGGTCACCAGTGTTTTCCTCGGCTGTTCTCTGCGTACCATCTTCGTCCACATCCATTCCTTCCAAATGTGCGCTTCCGCCTCGGCGCTGAGATGCGCGCTTGCGAAGGTGATCTCCTGCCGACCCGGTAGCACCGGCAGATGCTCCGCTTGCACCACTCGAGCCGATGTCGAGAGCCCAAATCTTGGCCGTCGTGTCATCTGAAACGGAGGCCAGAAGCGTCTGCGAAGGATCAAAGCGGATTGCATTGACCTCGTCCGTGTGACCCTTGAACGACTTGACCGGTTTTGGCTCACCAAGCTTGCACAAATTGATGCTGTTGTCCGCGGAACACGAGGCAAAATAGGTATCTGAAACCGAAGGACTCAGACCGTGCGGCATGGGCGGTGGTGCATCCGATGAAGACTTGGGTTTGAGCGAGCCATCGGCGGTTGACAACCATTCGACGTCGAGAACACTGTCGCTGTGGAGTGGGAATGTGTGCCTAGGCTTGCCGCTGTTGAGATCCCACACGATGATGGTGCCATCTGCGCTGCCTGTGAGCAGCATGTTACCCTTGCGGTTCCAGCGAACGCTTATCACGGGGCCCTGGTGCATTGACATGACGAGATGTAGATCGCCTTGAGGTGTCCAGAGCCGGACGATACCATCGTACGAGCCCGAGGCAAGCAGAGTTCCATCTGGATTCCAGTCAAGCGTCGAAATGTCCTTGCTCTGCGTGGCAGGCAGATGCTTGCAGATGGTCGGCGCATCTGGCGATTCACCGGCATTCTCGGGCACCTCCCAGATGCGCACGGTGGCATCACCACCCCCGGACGCCAGCATGTTGGGCACGGATGGATTCCAAGCAGAGATGAATACTTCGCCCGTGTGACCTGCCAATGTTGTTATCTGTGCATCCTCGATAAAGTTGTCACCCTTTGGTTGCGGTGCTGGCGCCTTTGGATCTTTGCCCTTGTCTGCCCGCTTCTTGCTTGCTTCGCCATTTTCGCCAGCTGATGACTTTCCACCCTTTTTCTTCTTGCTACTACCGGTGTCCTTGTCCTTGGCTGCCTGTTTCTTTTCGACGCCGGGGGATGCCGAGCGAGACTCTGACCCGCCATTCCGACGGTCCTTGCGCGAGGATGTGTGTGCATCCTCATCAGTATGCGCTTCCAATGTGACAGCATCATCTGATTTTGCGCCTGCTTCACTCCTACGCACACGCTTGTCCTCCCGGTCTGCGTCCGAGGTGACCGAGTTGGACGCCTTGCGCTTTGCATCCTTGGGCTTGAAAGTAGCCGATGAAGCGTCATCGTTCTCGACTGCGTCGTCAAGCTTCTTCTTGGAGGAAGAAGCCACCTTGGAGGATCGATCAGCATCGTCGGGCTGGAGCGATGAGGAGGCTATCAGCTTGGTGGTGTGGACGCCATTGACCGGCCTGGCTGCAGCGGGAGCAGGAGGAGTTTGCGTTGCGGCTTCTTTGCGCTCAGGTCGGGGTTGCTGTGCGGCGAACACATCAGGTTCGGGTGACAGGCGTGTTGGACTCGTTGACGGAGGCGTTGATCGTGGCTTACCGTCGCAGACATGTGGTGGACCGACCAGACGGATGGTGGAAGAACACGGCTTTTCTGTGCCGTCGTCTTGAATGTGTGCCTCTACTGATGCATAGATGAGACCCTTTTGGAGGAAGCGGACTAGCTGACCAGGCTCGATGATGGCTTCTTTTGATAATGGCTCGTCGTCTAGACGTGATTCATGGCGTAACGAGAAGGAGGCATGGTGAAAACCAGACTCCTTGAGGTAGTGATACACAAGCAGATTGACTTCTGCTGAGGTGCAGAGAGGTGCCATGTTGTTGACGGTGATGCAGGCCACCCAGTACTACACGGAAGGTGTGGCTAAAGGGCCGGCGGGCATCGAATAGGGGATTTTTGCTGGGTTTGTCGGAAGAGACCAAGCTAGGTTGATGGTGAAGCGATGTAAATCCACTTAATATGCGTGGTGGGACTGGATCGACTAGGCTCGAGCGCGGTTGACGGTGGTGAAGGCTTTGGATTGCTTCGATCTGAAAGTGTCCCTATCGAGTGGCGGACGCTAAATTGTCGCTTTCAAGAAAGCGTTCTGGGCCCAGCGTTGGTCGTAGGGTATCAATAGCAGAGCATGAAAACGTTTTCGATGCCGGCTCCTCGTCTATGCGGCGTCAAAAAGTTGTAAGCTGCGTCGACTGATGTCGTGCTTTTTGTAGATGGCTGCTATCTCTTGATATTGGGAATCGCTAGTGCTGACGTTCCGCGGAATCGACCAAGGAAAAGACGAAAGGGCTGTTCGAGAAGCCTATGGAGAGACAGATGGATGGCACAAACACGCAAAGGGCGAGAGGCGATTACGGCAGGCAAAGGTCGATACGAAACCGAGTGGTAAATGTCGGCCGCGCGGATGGATGCCAGGGTGGTCGAAGAGGCGAAATGCAGTCAAGGACAAGTTCGCGGATGGGTCGGTAGAGGAGGATGGTAAATGGCGAAGGTGATAACAAAGCACACAATCTGGCTGGTGGCTGATTGAGGTTACGTTGAAAGGCGCCGTGGAGAAGGAAAGGGAGAAAGAAGCGTTTGGCGCGGAGCTGTCTTCAGTACAAGGGGATCGGATGGTCGAATGGCTTTGATGGCTTGGGTCGGACGAATGGACGTGTGATGATGGCGACGGTGATGGCAGTTGCTACTGGGAATGTCGTGAAAGGTGAAACAGCAGGGAGACTCGAGTGGTGGGAAGTGAATAGGGACGGTGAGCAGGGGTGGGTTGTTGCTGAGTGTCAAGAAGCGGCGGATGCACATCCGGATGGAAAGGCCAACAAGGCCAAAAGAGGGACAGCAGAGCAGGGCAGAGCGAAGATGGGTCGTGAGTGGCCGAAAGATGGCGAGGTCAAGGGCAAGTAAAAACCTCGAATCCAGTCCAAGTCGTCGCCAACCGCGCGCAGACAGACGCTGTATTGTGATTCACGATTCACGATTCACGACCATCCATCTCGAGGCTTGCAGTCCTAAGTGAGTCCTGAGTCCTGAGTCCTGGGTCCTGTCTCGTGAGTCGTGAGTCTTATGGCTTTGCTTTGCTTTGCTTTGCTTTCTTTTCTTTTCTTTTCTTTTGTTTTGTTTTTGTGCTATTTGGCTCTTTTCAAGTCGTGAGTAACTTAGGTTGATTCTGCGATTCCTTCCTCGAGACAGAGACGACACTCACTTTACTGGACTTTCGCCCAGACAAGCGAACTCGACTAAATTATACCTAGAATCGTGAATAATAATTTGTAATTCATGTTCCTGTTTCGCCGCTGATTTTCGTTTCCGACGCCGCATCGAGTGCATCGAGGAGTTCGGCTCAGCCATACGGGCGCGTGTGATCGAGCGTGTATCACGTATCCTATGTTGCTTGCTCATCCATCACCATCACTGGACGCGACGACTCCCTGAATCTGAACGCCCCTTGGACAGCCACATCAAATCGCCTGGCCTATTTTGGCGTCCTCTCTATTAATTCGACCGTGGCTGGCACTGCCACACACAACTGACAGACGGCATGGACGCAGCTTGCGACGCTTCCGGATCAAGCCGACCTTATGAGTGCAGTCGCAGACGGAGCAAGGTCATGCGATTGACTCGTCCTTGCCGACGGCATTGAGTTATCACCACTAGTGCGGGCCTGTTGCTATGTTCATGAACACTGTGCCGAGTCGAGTCCAGCCTTTACACGCTTTCAGTGCTGCTCGGCGTTGTTCCCACACGTTACCCAGTAGCGCATTTGACAACACAAGCAGGAAAGTGGGAACGCGACAATCCTGGCATTTATATGCTCAACAGACGTACGGTATCGAGAATACCGCAACTCCGAGACGGGTGCGAGTCCACAACAACTAGGAGGGGCGTAAATAGACGGAGCAGGCCACACCGAAGCAGCCATGCGCGTACTGGGTCGAGAGATACGCGAGCAGTCATACCAAGTGGCTTGATCACTTGTTTGTCTTTTGCTTCTTTTGCTGCTTCTGCTTTTGCTCGGCGCCCTTGCCTCTCTTGGTTCCAGTCTGGGGCTCCTCCTCGTCATCGTTCTCAGCCTCTTGTTCTTCGTACTCGGCCTCATCCTCGTTCTCTTCGGCGTTCTCCTCATGGTCGTCTTGCTCGTCGTCCTCCTGACTCTTCTTGCTGTTCCCCTTCTTGTTCTTTCCGGTGGCTTGCGACTTGTTCTTGGTGCCGTTCTGCTGCTTTCCATTGGCCTGCTCACTGTTGGCTTTCGCCTTGGCCTGGCTCTTCTTGCCCTTGCCCTCACTTTCCTCTTCCTCATCTTCCTCGTCGTGGTTGCAGTCGTGATCGCCCTTCTTGCTGCTATTGGAAGCTTCCTTGCGCTCCTTAGCAGCCTTGGGCGTATTGGCGACAAATTGCTTGCCCTGCTTGCTCTGTTTTTGCTTCTGGTCATCAGTTTCCTTCTTTTCCTTGTCCGACATGTTCTCCCATGCCTTCTTGGGCAGGTACCGCTTGCGGCTGCCATCTTTCTGCTTGGCATTTCCCGATCCGTCCTTGGTTTGCCACTCCTCGTCGCCCCATTTCGACAGGTTCTTTTGCGACTCGTCCTTGTTGCCGTCGTCCGTGTATCCGCCGCCGCGCTTTTTGTACTCGGACGCCATGAACTGCGCCTTGCGTGCCGACCACTGGCCGGGAGCACCGCCCTTGTCCGACTCTTTCACCTCTTCTTTGATTTGGTCCCGAAGCTGTCGTGCAGACACAATCAGCCAACGGGTATCAGCGTCCAGTTGGTGCGATACCAGCAACAGGCACGACTTACCTTGGGGTCGGTGTACTTGTCGGAGGATGGCATGGTGGCTGATGGTCGTTGCTTTGTTGTAGCTCAGAGAGAAAGATTAATGAGGAGCTTCGTAGTGCGAATACCAACGGGTTGTTTATGTATCTAGACTCTAGAACTCGCGGCCCTACAGGACCTCTTTCCTGCAGACGGCTTCACCAGGATCGCCATCTTTTTGACACGAGGAGGATCCGAGGTGGAGGACAAGCTCTGCGGCACACTCATGATGGCTTTTCCAGGCCCCAGATTCGCGTGTCAAGCTTCAAGAGGACACGACAATGACGGTCGATGCGAGAAGGATTAGATAAGTTGTGATTCATCTTGAACCCTCGCAAACAGGAAAGGAAGCCTCTACATTCCATACTCGTGACTGACAAGAGAGCCGCTACTGGCGTCGATGTGGGCGTCCTGTACTCGCGGTAAAAGCCCCAAGCCCATATCGGCTTCTGGATGTCGCAGAAAAGGTGTGGAGTATGATTCATTTTTGTATTTGTTTTGGTTTTTTTGTTGTTGGTGTAAGCTGAGTTAGGTCAAGATTTGCTCTCGGGCGCGACGCAAAGAAAAGGCGTAAATGAGTGTTGACGCGTGTCTTACGGAAGATGGATTCGTGCGTGATTCGTTGCGTCACTCACAGACTTGAGCGTTTCAGCAGTCATGAGTCGAGAGTGCATTTTCTCACAACTAACTATTCATGACTTGCCTGTTGCTGAAAGCTGTCAAACCCAGAAGACGCTTGGGAATGGCTTCCTGTTCGAACCATCTGCTGGTGTTCGTTCATGCTGGTTCATGGGACAAGATTGCTCACAGTGGAAGCCCTGCTTAACCTCGCACGTCATTGTATGCACGCAAGGCTCTTGTCATCCGTTAGTGACGGCGTTGAGCCACGATGAATCCGCAAGCGAGATCCGGATCCGGGGTCGCTAAAGTCCCATGGCACCCTGAAAGCTAACATACCTCGCACTCGAAGCCCGTGCTGGCCTCTTAGTCACAGCCTTGCCCATTCTCGCTGCAATCAAACGCATATATTTACCTTGCACCCCTGCTCATCGTCACGCATGTCTTGTCATGCTGCAGAGGAATCCCTCTGCACCATAACGACCTGTCATTTGCCCAAAAACACAGCCATGAGAACAAGAAAATGGTAACAATGCCTGGAATCGACAGCAAGGAGAAGAAGCTCATGTTTTTACAGGAAGGAAAGAGGTGATAAGGGGATGTGATTGCAGGGCTGGCAAGAGAGTTGCTGCCGCACATGTGCGCGAGAGTCTCTTTCGCGAGGCAAACCGGCATGCGGCATCATGGGCCATCCACGGTACGTTTTGTGCATCGTCTGCGTTCAAAGCATAAAGCTGAGCGGGTTCTCGAGCGCATCCTTGAAGGCCTTCATCCACTTGGCAGCAGTAGCACCATCGACGGTTCGGTGGTCGGCCGAGATGGTAGCCTGCATAATCATGGCCTTGCGGAAGCCTTGCTCGCTCTCGGCGTCAGGCACGAGGCGCGCCTCGGTTCCACCAATGGCAAGGATGCAGCTCTGCGGAGGGTTAATGATGGCGGTGAAGTGGGTGATACCGAACATGCCCATGTTGGAAATGGTGAAAGAGCCTCCCTGGTACTCCTGCGGAGCTAGCTTGCCGGCACGAGCCTTGGCAGCCAACGACTTGGTAGCTGCCGAAATAGTAGCCAGACCCGAACCACCAACATCCTTGACGATAGGCGTGATCAGACCGGTAGGCGTGGAAACCGCGATCGAGATATCCGCCTTGTTGTGCTGTCGGATGAAATCGCCGTACCAGGCCGAGTTGACTTCGGGCACCTCCTTGAGCGCTACACCTGCAGCCTTGGTGATAAAGTCGCCCACGCTGAGCTTAGCAGCCTTGGCCTTCTCGACGTCCTTGCCCGCCTTTTCGGCAGCAGCCTTGTTGAACACCTCGCGAAGCTTGAGCACCTTGTCCATCTCGACGTCGATGCTGACGTAGTAGTGTGGGATGGACGACTTGGACTCGGTGAGACGCGCAGCGATGGTGCGGCGCATGTTGGAGACGGGGATGTCGGTGTAGTCGCCGCCCTCGCTCGCGGCAGGAGCAGGTGCGGGCGCACCGGCCGACTTGGCCGGAGCAGCAGACGAAGCAGCAGGAGCGGCAACAGCAGCCTCAGGCTTGTAGTTCTCGACGTCGGCCTTGATGATGCGGCCCTCAGGGCCGGTACCCTTGATCTTGTTGAGCGCAATACCCTTGTCCTGCGCCAACCTGCGCGCGACGGGGGTAGCAAAGATACGGTCGCCGGAGCTCTGCGATCCGAACGACGAGCTCGAAGAGGATGACGATGACGAGGACGGGGTGGATTCCTGCTGCTTGGGCTCGTCCTTGGGCTTGGATTCCTCCTTGGGTTCCTCCTTGGGTTCCTCCTTGGGTTCCTCCTTGGCAGCTGGCTTAGCTTCGCCTCCCTCGGACGAAGCCTTGGCGGCAAAGGCATCAGCGCCCGAAAGATCGTCGCCCTCCTCGGCCATGATAGCGATGAGCGAGTTCACCTGGACAGCCTTGGCACCGTCGCCGACGAGAATCTTGGCGAGGACACCGTCATCCTGAGCCTCTACATCCATGGTAGCCTTGTCGGTTTCGATCTCGAGCAAAACATCACCGGCCGAGAAAGCCTCACCGGGCTGCTTCTTCCAGGCGGCGATACCACCCTCGGTCATGGTGGGTGACATGGCGGGCATGTTGAACTTGGAGAACTCGAGCGCACGTCGCGACGAGTGGAAGGATCGGTGCGAGAGCGTCGAAGACGACGACGAGGCGGCAGCGACCGCCTTCTGGAGGCCAGATCGCTGAAGAGCACGAAGAGCCTGCATTTTGTATGAGAGCTGAAGGAACGCCGTCGACGGAGGATGGTGGAGGACAGAGGGATGAGGAGAAGCGAGGAGTAGAAGGACGATGATCAATAGCAATGTCGAGATTCTACCTTCGAGACACGCACGCGAACGAATAGCAGCAAGCAACCTTTCGAACGGGAAGGAAAAAAGGCACACACACACGGAGACAGCGTGGGCGAGCCGAGACGAAAGCGAAGCAGCGGTCAGGCCAACAAAGCGAACAACAGAAGAAACGAAAATCACGAATGGTCAATTCTATTTGTCGTGTCTGCAGGGCCCTTTTTTGTTGCGTTTGGGGGTCGACGACCGAACACTGACCGCACTGGAATTTCTGCTTTGATTTTTTTTCTGGCTTGTGGATAGCAGCGGTGCATGATGGATAGCGAAATGAAGCTGCGTTGCCATCGATCGCACACACAGAACCAAGAATATACGATACAAACGGAAGCAAGTACCCGAACCCGACATGGGCATGGCAAAGCCTTAGCCTCAACTTCGAGCACGGCATGGCATGGAGCAAAACTGAATCACCAAGCCATGTCATGCCTAATGTCTCCTCAGAATAGGCCTTTGCACGTTGGACTGGATTGCAAGTTCAGAGGATATCGGGCTCAGAGTTCTTGTGCGGAGCCTATTTTGTGTTTGGTGGATTTCGCCGTGCAACGCCCCGATCTCTTCTATCGATAAGCGGCCTGTTCTGCTCTCCCTGCAAACAGCTCGACGAAATTCATGGCAGTTGAGACCAAACCGCCAGTCAGCAAGCGCGTCCGCTATTCGCCTTCTCCGATACGGCCACTTCCCAACATTTCCGAACAAATGTCAGTCAGCTACACTCACGACTCATGACTCACGACTTTGTGCTTCCTCGTGCCCGTGGCCTCGAGCCTGATGCTCACGGCCTTTCTTCCTGACGTGTTAGGTCCGAAGGAAGCGCCCTTGACAGGGGGTGTCTTTGTTGGCACAGATCGTCAGAAGATCGGCTGTGCTGATGCGTCGACCTTGCATATCATCTTTTGTTGAAGTTAGTAATTGTGAATCACGAATGATTGGATCTCGTGGGTGAGCTCTGTATCTGGAATGAGTGCCTTGACGTCAGCTTTGCTAGTCTTGCCCATGAGCGAGATTCGATCTGTGTCTTGCTGTTCTTACGGATGTTTCCGAAGGATCTATGCCACCATGCCATTCTTGTGAGGTGAGAGGCAGTCGTTTCTTTCATCAACACCTCCATCGCAACCTCGTCCACCTGACACGTGGACGGCTACTGCTCCGATCAAAACCACTGACACTCGAAGCTATTCTTTCGTCATCGTTGAGCGACTATGTCACGCTTCGTCTCTCCCCGACACCGCTCAAGTACTTTTACCTCGAAGACCTCTGAGAGATTTTCACAGGAACATGCTCACATACCGACAGCAATTGATGATCTATGCCAACACAGCTGCAGATGTTTCCAACACGCATTTGGACAGCCACCACTCAGTACAGCATTTCTACGTTTTCGGATTGCGTTTTGGCAACTATTGTCGAGCGCGAGCCATGGATGTTGGTCTTAGCTGGTGACCTTGTGCAGCGACTCGGCGAGGTGCTTGACGTTGTGGTCGGTGATACCAGCGACCGAAATACGGCCGTCTCCAGTAAGGTAGACGTGGTGCTCGTTGACTAGCTTGGCCACCTGCTCGGGCGAGATGCCGAGGAAGGCAAACATGCCGATCTGGTTGGTGATGTGATCCCAGTTGAGCTTCGAGTTAAAGTCCTGCACGAGCAGGTCCTTGAGTGTGGATCGCATGCCGTTGATGCGGTCGGCCATGCCCTTCACCTCACCGAGCCATTGCTGGTACAGCTGTTGGTCGGCCAGGATGGTACCGGCGATCTTGGCACCGTGCATAGGTGGGTTCGAGTACATGGGCCGAACGATGATCTTGATCTGGCTGTCGACACGAGCACGCTCGTCAGGGTCAGCGCAGACGATCGAAAACGCGCCGACACGCTCACCATACAGACCCATGTTCTTGGCGAACGACTGCGAGAGGCAGATCTGGTGGCCCTCGGCGACAAAGTGGCGCACCGCAAAGGCGTCCTTGTCCGTGTCACCACTGGCAAAGCCCTGGTAGGCCATGTCGAAGAAGGGGAAGTGACCCTTCTCCTTGACCACGTTGCTGATTTCTTTCCACTGCTCGACGGTGGGGTCGACACCGGTGGGGTTGTGCGCGCACGCATGCAGCAGGACAATCGAACCGGCAGGTGCCGCCTTGATGTCCTCAATCATGCCCTTGAAGTCGAGACCCACCGTCTTCTTGTCGTAGTAGCGGTACTGTTTCACCTCAAGACCGCTGTCACGGAAGATAGGTGTGTGGTTACCCCACGAAGGTGTGGGCAGGTAGATGGTCTTGGCCTCGGGGTAGTGTCGCTGCAGGAAAGCACCACCGATGCGAAGAGCACCGGTTCCCGAGATCGACTGGGTGATAGCAATGCGGTTCTCCTTGATGGGCGCGCTGTCCTTGCCGTAGGCGAGAACGGCGGCGTTCTTGGTAAAGTCGGCGAGACCAGTGATGGGCAGGTACTCCTTGTCACCCTTAGCGGTGATGACGAGCTCCTCGGCCTGACGCACCGAGGGGAGCACATAAGGCTTTCCGTTCTCGTCACGGTAGGCACCAACACCGAGGTTGATCTTGCGAGGGTCCTGGTCGCGCTTGAACGCCTCGGTAACACCGAGAATCGGGTCAGGAGGTCCAGCCTTGACGTGAGCCCAAGTACTCTTGAACTGACGCACGGCAGGTAGCGACATAGCGCCCAGGAGAGGGGCCTGCGAGGCTCGAACAGCCGTTCGGATGGTGGCAGCGGTGAGCATCATGTTACAAGCGGAAGTGAGGAGATGAAGATGGTGGTGAGGGCCAAACTTTGTTCGATGGAGGATCGAATGAGTAATGCCGTGGCGTGCTCGTGTAATCTAGTATGACGGTGACGAGGTGCAGACGGTGTCACTCACGACTCGTGACTGTGGTAGCTTGCCGAACAGATCGCCGGGCTGTTTTCAGAAGAAACACGAATTGAGCAATCACGAGAATGAGCGACGAGGCGGCCCCTTAGCGCACTTCCACACATGACAGCCAGCTCAGTGACTCACAGTGACTGAATCACGAATGCGGCCTTTACGCAGCCAAACAACCACACGGTCCGCCTCTCCTGACCTTCCTCCTGCTCTCTCTGACTCAGTGTGACTGACTCAATAATCATACGTGACTCGTGAAAAGTCGGAAATCGTTTTCGAGATTCTCCGAGCCAACTTGGAACCATCGGCCCGATTCAGAAACCAAGTTACCAGACGCGATCCACCTTAACATATTATTATGAAAACATGGGCGTGCAGCTACGGACGGCGTGCACCTCGGAAGACGGCGCTTTGGAAGATCCTTATTTGCCAAGTGGAATTTTTTCGGTCAGCTCCAGCCATGAGCTGAAAAACGACTTTTCGTGTTTCTGCTTTTTTGCTGTTGCATTCACGATCGTGAATCTCCTGTCAAGAGGCTCTTGCTCACATACCACATCACCTCTTCACCATCATCTCTTCAGCCTTCGCTCCGTACATCTTGCGCTTTGTCTTCACAGGAGCAAGGTCGGAGATGATGGCGGCACGATCGTGTGCCAAACGTGCGCACCAGCTCACCACCTCGACTCTCAGCTGGGGCGTGGGGCCCTCTCGCTTGCCCACAACCTCTGCGTGCGCTTGCCATTTGTTTACCACTTCCACGCCTGTTGCACTTCGCAACAATGCTTCTGACCACAAGTTCAGCACGTCAGCAAGTGTCTATGATGAGTCCTCTTCTTCGGCATCAGCTGCGGCGAAGAATGCGGAGCCACCAAGCTCGTCGAAAACAGCGAGCATCGGGCTCTTTGCTGGAGAAGACGCGAATGCGGAACCCACATTAGAATACCTCGACTCACTCAAACCCAGAGCAAGACGAATCCAGAGAGGAGAGCAGCGACCTAAAAGAGGCACCGTCAACCCATTCGCAAAGTCCTCCAGCAACAAGAACAATGCCGAAGACAAGCAATGGGAGCGCACACGAGCCCGCATCAACGCCTCCTTCACCAGAGACCAGCTCGCATCGCTAGGAAGAGCAGCACGACTCCCCGGAAGCTACGCTAGAACCGTAAAGAAAGACGATCTCGTCCGTCGCATCATGATTCATCGTTTCGGTATGGAAGACGCTCGCGAAAGGGCTGAAAGAGAGAAGCGGGAGGAACTTGACAAACGATCGGTACATATCAGCTTCCGCCCTGCAGAGCTGTACTTGTTACTTGCTAGAGGATCGAATCGAGTTCGACAAGAAGCCAGCAAAGCGCAGGTTGTCATGCTACCTCAAGGGCCGGCGAAGGAGAAACAGCAAAGCTCTTCAGGCTCTGCTTCCACCGAAACCAAGCTCGGATTTTGGATCAGAGGCAAGGATGAGGGCATCAAACGAATGACCAAGTGGGTGGAAGGGTTCAAGCAGTCAATCAAAACCAAAGAGGAGACTATTGTTCTCTTCGCCGAGGCGCGCAATACAGAAACGACCTCAGAGACTGGCTTCAGCGAAGTGCTCCCCGCAGAGCTGGTGCGCTACATCTCCCAGCTCTCGCGGTGCTTTTTGGAAGCCAGCCCGATTCAGCATGGTAAAGTGACACTGTCGCTCGCGTACCTGGATGAGCGAGATGCTGGAAAGGCCGTGCTACTCTTGCGTCAGTATCACGCCGAAGCTGCCAAAGCCATCCACCGCATTGGCGCAGCAGCATACAGCGACAACTTCAGCAATTCTCGAAAATATTCGATGCTTCCGTTCGTGCCCAACGAGCCAACACCATGGATCAAGCAGGCCGACGACCTTCTGTACGGCTCGCACTCGGACTTCTCGTTCCGAGTCTCATACGTGCCCGAGTTGAACGCGTTTTCGATGCTTTCGACGACCAAATTTCCCGAGATGAAGCTCAGTGGATGGAGCCATCAAGGCGAGTTGCAGTTCGTGGAGCCTTTCCGCGCCTTGATCGAATCTGCCACTACCCAATCCGCAGAATGTGATGCAGTGGAATGCAGCGCTGAACTCGGTCACGTGCTGTTCGATGCTGGAGGTCTCACGCTTGCCGATGAAGGTCTGAGCGAAGAAGAAATTGTCTTACGCTTGCAAGACCCACTCGCAGCACCTCTTTCTGGCAGCTGGCCGATCCAGTCTGCCCTACATTGGGCACGTCAATTCCACACGCGGTTCGGCCGCGAGGCCTCCCGCTTTGTACCCAGCACACTCTTCCGATCGCAGAAGAACTCCTCGCTTGACGTTTGGCTTGAAAGACAAGGTTACATGCTTGCAACAAGCGAGCAGGGGGCTTTACCCAGTGAACGCTTGGTTTTGGTGTACCAGCCGGCTGATGCGGGCTACTTGGGACAGAGGAGAAAGCTAGAGATTGTGCTGGTTCGACAGCAGAACGAATCGAATCTTGCCGAAGCGGCGAAAGGAGGATGGCAGATCCACCAGACCAGATGGGTTTCGGAGGCACAAGCAGACCTGATGGTGCCTGATAAGGGTGCAGATCTGAGGCTTGTTGCTAAGACGTCAGTCGCACTCGAGGCTGAAGAGCTGGCCGCAGTGGAAAGCGGTCTGGCGTCGTGCCTAAGCCCTCGCCCCCAGTCTGCTGCTGCTAAGGCGGCTGTGGAAGAAGTCGAAAGTGGCGGAGCTGCCGGAGAAGCCGAGGTTGACGAGATGGAACATGTCAGAACCGATGTTGATGCCGTTCTAGGCGACGAGACTGAAGTTGTGGAGCGATCGTCCACCTCTGCCCCAGAGGCTGAGTCGATGTCGACATCCAACCTTTCAGCGAATGCCGGAGTGATCCGACCGTCGACGCTTGACCTTGGCTCAGCGGGCAAAGTGGCGTTGGAAAGCGTGATGAGGTCGACCGTGCAGACGTACGTCCAACGCTCTGCTCTCCCTGTAGCATCTCCTTCTCCAGAGCCTGACACTGTCTCTGAGCCGCCAACTGCGATTGACGACTCGGCTACTACACCAGCAGTTGACGTTGTCGAGCAACGACCCGCCTCGCCAGAAACGGGTGCTGTCTCCACGACTCCGTTCGCAACAACGAAGCAAGAAGGAGTGAGTGCCCAAGTAGCCCCTGTATCCGATGCATCTACGCAGCCAACTGCAACTTCGGAATCAGTCGCATCCGCTTTCTCGCCGATCCTCATCCGTGAGATCTCGCAAGACAGCATCACCAGACTCACCTCACAATCGCTTCGCATCACGTGGCGTCTACGCGCATCATCCGAACCAAGCGCGCCCGAATGGACTTCAGTCGTAGAACCCATCTCGGCGCTATTGGAACAACACGATTTGTTCACTCGCTAAAACCACCCGCTCCACCCGTCAGTGACCAATGTACACTACTCGTCAGCATATGAAACGCACATCACACTCGTGACCAGCAGCTGTCGAACACTGAAGTTTGCATTAGTGAAAATCGCGGATTCGAATTGCTCTTCTTGCACTGAGGATTTCTACATTGGTGTTGTGGATGAATTTTGATCGCGCTCCAAGTCTTGCAGGTGCTCGTTGGCGCCTGCACCATGACCGACGCCTACGGTGGATTGAGCCTGCCACAGGTCCCAATACAAGCCCTTGCTATCCATGAGTTGATCATGCGTGCCCTGTTCCTTGACACCACCGCCCTGAAGGACAATGATGAAATCGCTATCGCTAATTGTCCTCAATCTATGCGCAACGAAGATCGCTGTCTTCTTATCCGCTAGCAGCGTAGCATGGATGTTTCGCATCAGCTCGGTCTCGGTGTACGAGTCCAATGCGGAAGTGGCTTCGTCGAAAAACAGCACCGAGGGGTTCTTGAGCAACAACCTCGCAACCGCTAGACGTTGCTTCTCACCTCCACTGATCATCAGACCTCGTTCTCCGACTTTAGTACTATAGCCTTCGGGAAGATTGAGTACGATCTGGTCCACCTTTGCCGCACGTGCAGCCTTTTCGACGTCTTCGTCCGAGGCGTCCAATCGACCATAGCGAATGTTGTGTCGGATGTCGTCGTTGAACAGCGGCGTGTCTTGCGGTACAACTCCGATGTGCCGTCGAAGCGATTCGAGAGAAACCTTGGTAATGTCCTGTCCATCGATGTAGATCTTGCCTGATTGCGGTTCGTAGAACCTGAACAGCAGACGGAAAATCGTACTCTTCCCGCACCCGGATGGGCCCACGAAAGCAGTCTTGTATCCGGCCGGAACGGTGAACGAGATATTCCGGAAGATCGGTCGATCGGGATGGTACCCAAATGTGACATTCTCGAACCTGATTTCTCCACCACTCACCTTCAACGGAGGAGCATTCTTGTCCTCCTTGACAGCAACGTTGACGTTTTCCAAATTGAACATGGTCTCCATATCCACCAAGCTCTGCCTTAGCTCTCGATACACGGTACCCAAGAAGTTGAGCGGCAAGGAGAGCTGGAAGACGAGTTGATTGACCATGACCAAATCTCCGACCGTCATGGTCCCATTCGTGACACCCTGCGCTGCCAGCAGCATCATCACGGTAAGCGAGGTGCTGAAGATGGCATTCTGACCCGAGTTGAGCGCGGCCAGCGACGTAGCGACCTTGATCGAGCTCTTTTCGTAGTCAGCGAGCGCGGCATCGTACTTGGCGATCTCGTGCTTTTCATTGTTAAAGTACTTGACGGCTTCGTAGTTGAGCAGACTGTCGACCGACGTAGTTGCGGCGCGGTTGTCAGCTGCGTTGGCCTCTTTGCGGAAACGTGTACGCCAGGAAGTGGTGCGGATGGTGAACCAAGCATATGCAGCCATGGTGATCGCTGTCACCGCGGCAAAACTTGGACCGCATTTGTACGATAGGATACCGCAGACCATCGAGATCTCGAGCGCTGTGGGCACTATGTGGAAAACAATGCTGGTGAGCAGGAACGAGATACCTTTAGTACCTCTATCGATCGCCCGAGTCAGACCACCGGTCTGGCGTGTCAAATGCCAGCCAAGATCTAGTGCCAGCAAGTGGGTGAAGACCGACTTGGCAACGCGGCGAATCGACCTCTGTGCCACGTTGGCAAACACAGCGTTTCGTAGCTCGGAAAAGGCGGCCGCACCTACACGAGCAAGACCGTATCCAAGAACGGCACTTCCGGCAACGACCCACACGGTGTTAGGATTGGACATATCGAGTGGTGCATTGACGACATCGTTGAGACGATCGACGATGGTTTTGAAGAAAAAGGGCACCTGAACATTGAGCAGTTTTCCGCCAATGAGGAGTGCAAGAGCGAGAACGACGCGTTGCTTGGTACCAAAGTCACCTTTGGGCCACACATATTGGATGAGCTTTTTGATAATGGCCCAATCCACCAAGCGCTGCTCCTTAACGGTCTTCTCTCGGGAATTGAGGTTGAGTGGGTCGTCTCCATCAGGTTGCTTCTTTTGGGCGGGTGAAGATGCAGACTTGGAAGCTGGTGATGCGGCTGCTATAATCTTGTCAGAAGCGCTACCTGGTAGCATTTTCGCTTGATGCTTAGGGACATGGTCGCCATCTCGGTCTGCGGCCATGTGTTGATAGAATCGTTGGCTTGAGCCATACCTTGAACTTGGAGTAGCAGCAATGTCAAAGATGTTCGTTCGCAAAGAATTACGGCTGTGGTACACGAGAGCAGCTATTGAGGTTGACGAGATGCTACGAGGTTGAATACGAGATGGCAGACGGTTTGTAGAGACGAGACCGATTGTGCGATGACGAGCGTCGGTCGCCTGCCAAGGGAGCCGCCGGATGGCGACCCTCATATTGCGTTAAGCAGCCAAAGAAGCCGGTGGGACGAGGTTGTGCTTGAGGCCAAAGTGGTTGTGATGATGGACTTGAGGATCAAAAGGGGTGTAAGTTCGAGCAGAAGGATGAGAAGACGACTGCTTTCAAAAGCTTCTTGACCAAGATGCCGACACTGGGCGAATCGGTTCGAGCTGCAGAGGCAAGAACAGTGCGAGTATTTTTAGCGCGTTTGTGCGTGATTCGTGATTAGGGTTGAGGATGTCATCACACGCTATTCTGTGATTGCCCTCGCTGTTGAGCGTGTCTTTTCTATGTGGAGAGATTCATAATTTGCGGCGGCAGTCGTGAGTGGCATCTGTGCGGCTTCAACTTACGTACCTTGCCAGTCATGGGGACTGCTCAGGCAAAATAAAAAGTGTCAGTATCATAGGTATAACAATTCATTTCCCTGCTGACGGCGAGAATCACGAATCATGCAACGTGAATCGGGGGGGTTCACCGATTTTAATTCGAAATTCTGCCTTGCTTCACGCTTGCTTGGTGACAAATGTGAGAAGGGACCGGCGTTTTTCTCTTGGCTGAGTTCCAAAACCTCGCTGTTCAGTTCGGGTTGACGCCGAAAACGTGTTCCAATTTCATAACGAACTGTCCAGCTTTGCGATATCCGTCGATAATTCTCTCGGTTCTCGATAGGTCGCAAGTTGGATGTTCTTGTTGAGTGCTGGAGCTAAGTTAGAGACGAGATAAGCTTTCTAGCCGACTGACTATGACTGCAAGGGAAACGGACCGCGAGGCAGCAAAGCCAACAGCGTGGCGGCCAAGAAGCTCGGCAAATTTGTGCCGGTGTGATTTTCCTTGGTTTTGCAACGTCAAGCAGCGTCCCAAGCACGAATCGCGAATGCTGTTCGCTAGTGGAACAATCGCCAATGTTTCTAAAACTCGAAACTGAATGTTCTGAAGAAGACGACCCAAGAGAAAGAAAGACAGCATATCTTTGGAAAGAGGCAATGGTGAAGGGGAGTTGAATGAAGCAAGGTTCCGAGGCGCTACGGCTGCTCTGAGCAATGCTCGAGTTGTTTTGTTTTGCAGCCAAAACGCCAAGCGCAGAAAGCGCTCCTGAGCTGTTTATGCATGCAACGTACGGCGCGGAGCGCGAGGTCAGCAAGCGCCGGCTCGCCAAAAGACTTTTATCATCTTCAAGACAATCGTGAATCACGAATGTGAATTGTGAATTGTGAATTGTGAATTGTGAATTGTGAATTGTGAATTGTGAATTGTGAATTGTGAATCCGGCGCTGACCATCGGCGACATGCACGAATCGTGTATCTATCGACCTGGAGGAGCGATCGTCAGGCACGGAACATCCGAGGCACAGCACCCGCGCCTCTCTAGGTTGTCCCGACATCAGTCTGTGAGTCTTTTGCCTTGCATGTCAGTAGCTAGGCCTCTGCGTCAGAAGCCAAACATCTGCCTCGCCCGCTGGCTACTATTTGCACCGAAGTTAGCCATGGATATCTTGGATCGCCAATCGTGAATGTCATTTTCTCGGCAAGCTCCTTGTTCCTCCAAGAAGCCCTGATTCACTATTTCGTCTCGTCTGCCTTCAAGATCATGGACAGCGCTTGCACTTCCGTGATTGTCAAAAGTGTTTGTTACCTCCTACCGTCACATAACCATCCTAGCCTCGATCAGCAATTGATGACAAATCCCTCCCATGCGCAGCGGCTGCACACGCAACTCAGCTCCTTCTCTACGCTCACATGATCCGATTCTGCTCCGTGGCCAACATAGACAGCATTCAACTCGGCTGACTCGCTCGACCCTCGACCAACTCCAAGCGAAGCTTCACGCCTCGATTCGTGGACGTTTAGCTGTTCTCGACTTCGGCCTATCTCTTGCTGTTGTGCAACCGGATCCGTCGACATAGACACGAGAGTGAAGTTATAAAATAGGAAGAATCTGCCCCTCGTTTCCTTCGCTGCTCGTTCTGGGATCATCCTTTTTCATAGCATCAACTATGAGGGGGACAACGGCATTCGCTTTCTTGCTGACAACAGCGTTGAGCTTTTCTTCCGTTGTCCAAGCTTGGGATTGGCTCCCAACTTCCGACAGCAATCGCACGCTCGTTACCGATTTCGCCATCAAGGCTGCTCCACCCTCGCGCAATAGTGGCTTTCAATACAACGGTTCACAGCTACAAGGCCTTCAAAACACTGATTTCTACCTCTACAACTACATCTCCAATGGCTACAATGCCTCAAAGGTCGAACGCGCCGTCATCATGCTCCACGGCCTCGGTCGCGATGCCTGGGCCTACTTTGACCTTACTCGTGAATCGCTTCTCAACGCCACTTCTCGCAGAGATCGCGGCAGCCACAAAGCCCGCCTGCGCTTCGATGAGGTCGTCATCATGGCTCCCATATTCCTCAACCAGGAGGATCCCGGCTCCTACCCTGTTGACGATGACGGTAGTCCGAGCTCAAACGCTCTCGTCTGGCGAACAAGTACATGGGCTCAGGGCGCTGACTCGATCTATCCAGACTCTATCAATGACACCCTAGGTAATAGCTTCCAACCTCCTGGTGTCTCGTCTTTCGAGGCTCTGGACGCTGCCGTTGCCTGGTTCTCCAACAAGACCATCTTTCCCAGAATGAATACCATCATCGTCGCTGGCCACAGCCTTGGCGCTCAGATGGCTCAACGCTATGCGCTCATCGGTGCCGTGCCATCCGCTACTGTTCCAGTTCACTTTGTCATTGCCAACCCAGGTTCGTACGCCTATCTGACCGAATGGCGTCCCAGGTCGTACGACAACTGTTCGGACACGTTCAACAACTGGAAATTCGGCTTGAACGCCTATTCCCAGACGTACCTCTCTGATTTTATCGCCGAATCTCTCGACACCACCAACGAGGTCGAGAGCGTCATAGAACGCTATCGCCGCCGTATCGTCTCCTACCTCTACGGTCTTGCCGATCACGGCAAGGGTGACACTGGATGCGAAGCTCTAGCACAGGGTACCACCCATCTCAGTCGTGGTCGCAACTTTATCCGCCATCTGAGCGAGCTCGAAGGTGGCTTCCCTGCGGCGCATTCGGTCAACTACATTCCCAACGTCTCCCACGACGGTCTGGGCATGTTTCAGAGTCAAGCCGGACTCGAGCGTCTCTTCTTTATCAATCTTAATGGCACCGAATCGCCGACCGCCGTTGGGGACGACGATCAAAGCGCAAGGCAATGGACTGCTGCCAGACAATCGAAGGCTTCCTCAAGCGATTCATCGTTGTTGAGCAGCTCGCACAAGGTGCATGCGTCGTTGTTTGCACTTCTGGCCGTGATGGCAAGCCTTCTTGGTTTTAGCGCTTTGTGATCAGTGCTACATCTCGAGCCTTGTTCTCACGCATGGACACTTTTTACATCGCATACTTTACAGCAAGCCTACACACTGCATTTCTCGCTCTGGTATCTGCTCCTTCTTCACGGGCAGTAATATGTTATCGGACTCTCACTTCTATCCTGTACTGTATCATAGCCAACTTTCATGGCGTCTTTGGACGCAATCTGTACCAAGATAGCGTCTAGAAGCTACGCTAACTTAGCTGTCCAGACTGGCGTGTCAGCATGGGGTTTTTGGCTTGTACGTTTGAGTTTAACCGAGTCGTAAGTCGTGAGTGTGAGGGTCTGTGGCAAAGCTGAAAAAAGAGTTGGAGCCTCCACCTTGATTCATGATTCATTCGTGATTCGTGATTCATACTCGTGACTTTTTCCCGCTGTCGTTGTGGCTTGCTGCTGGATAAGAGAGCAAAAGCGGTAGTCGCATGGGAATTTGATGCACTCTCACGTCTGTACCATTCAAGATTCGTGATTGATTTGTGCGACTTTGTCAGTACCGAACACGACGTAAATTACGGTTCAGTGTTCTTTACGACATCGATGGCTGTTAGCTATGATGCGGTAGCGCTGGTATTGTAGATGCCGCTGTCGATCTTGCTCTGCTTGCGCTGTCGCGATGGAGGCATAATCGTTGATCGTCCTGGCCAACATGTCGACACCGACGGTTGACGCATCTGGTGCATCCACACGCACGGCGATCCGGTACCAAGACAGCATCGGCTCGCTTAGCCGCAGCGAAAAGTCGGTGCAGCGCATCCTCTCGCAGTCGACACGGATCCACGTTTTGCGAGATAAACTCGATGAGCGATCAGTCGAGGAGTTGGAAGCGTCGGCTCAGCAGTTGGGCGCGCAGCTGACAACAAGCGCCGAATCAGCGAATATAGTGGTGACGGCAATCAAGGCGCCTAAAAGGATATTGAAGTGGATTCCGGACGGGGAGGCGAATGTCGTACCGCCAAGGACGGAGAGAGGTGAGACGGGCAGAGCAAGGGAAGAGGTACAGAGAGTGGAAAGGCAGCTCGGGGAGGAGGTGCTGAGGGATTGGAGACGCTTTGTTGTTACACCGCAGTGGCTGGATGCGGTCAAGGCGGAAGCAAGGTTGGTGGATCCAGACCTGTTTGCAGTTGTCGCGATCAAGGATGAGTCCAAAACGCTAGAGAGCAAACCCTCTGCTACCAGCGATCGAAAGAGAAAGCACAGTCCAAGCGGTTCACCGCTGCTCGCACCATCGCACCATGCATCACCACCTGCCGTCCTCCGACGCAAGCACTTGTCGTCGTCCCCCACCCCTACAACCGCGTCCTCCTCGTACTACGATGCCATCTACCCACCCGCTCCCTGTCCACGCTGGCAAAACACGCGTTACGCCTGTCGTCGACCCTCGCCGCTCCACTCTCCCAACCAAGCACTCATCACCGAACTCGAGCTCATCCGCACCGAACGTCGACTCACCGGAGACACGTACTCAGAAATGGCGTACATGCGCGCCATCTCGGCACTCAAAGCCTTCCCCTTCCCTATTCCCGATCGCATCCTCGATCCTCCAGAAGTGTTCGACCCGGCATTGTTGGAGTTACGCCTGAGCGAGGTGGAGAAGCTCAAAGGGGTGGGAAAGAAAGTGTTTTCGCTCATCAAACAGTTTTATGCGTCCGAGAACAAGAGTGGCGAGAGGATCGTGGAGGCCAAGGTGATAGCGAGGGATCCAGCCGTGTACATCATGAACGCATTCACAGAGCTGTACGGAATTGGACCGATCGGTGCAAGGGAAGCGTACAACTCAGGAGCTAGGAGCTTCAGCGATGTGTTGCACAGAGGCAAGTCGCTGGCGACACACCTATCGGTGCAGGAGTCGGTGCGTATCCTAGCAGATCTTAGGAAGCCAATTGGAAGGGAAGAGTGTCGGTCCATCACAGCGCACATCATGGCGCTGGTCAGATCAATGTTAGCCGACGACGTCGAGGTCAAGTACGAGATATGTGGTGGGTATAGGAGGGGAAAGGAGAGCACGTATGATGTAGACATCATCATCGGTCATAGCGAACCACCCAGTCGAGCGCTCCACATGAGGCTGCTGAACGAGATGAAACGAAAGGGACTCATCACGCACTTGGTCAACGTCAGCACACCCGCCTCCTCGTACCTAGACCCCGACACCACAATCCATGACAAACACACGCCACCACCAGTGCACATTGATATCGCTAACATCGTCGTCCTACCCCCGCTCTCGGACCGCACCCATTTAGCGATGCATCGAAGGGTCGATCTCGTGTTTTGCCCACTGCGCGTCTACGGCGCCACCGTCCTCGGTTGGACGGGAAGCATGACATTTGAACGCGACCTCCGACTCTGGGCCAAAAGCAAAGGCTTCAACTTCAGCTTTGATGGGCTCACCAATCTCGCTGACGAGTCTCTCGTAGACACCACCGACGAAAAGGCTGTCTTTGACGCGTTGGACTTGCAGTACATGCCTCCAGAATGGCGAAATTGCGACGCTTGAAGAACTGGACGAATGAATACCTCCGACGATCATGGTGGCCACACGCACAAACGTCGGAAGGCTCAGTGTATGTATAACAATTGTATGCGCACGAGGTATGATGACAAACTATCGATGATTCAGGACACAAGGATGAACACTGTCGAGAACGTGAGTCGCAAAGCAGAGTATCAAACGTCAGCACTTGCGAGTCGCCAACTTGCACGCACATGGTTGGTTGTGCAACTTACGGAGGAAAAACACGATGAGCACACCAAAAATTTTGAGCATCAGCCAACGATTGCTGCTGACACTGGCGTAGTACTTCAAGAGCTCCCTCTGGGCGCCTCCTACGTTATCGACGACGTCCATGACGTTATCGTCGATGCGCTGGACGGTCTCCCTCTGCTCGGCGACCATGTGCGCCAATTGGCTGAAGATCTGGCCTAGCTCCGAGATGGTGGATTCGATGGATTCAATCGCGGTGCTGCGTTGCTGCATGTAGTTGGTTTGTTGCGTATCCATGAGTTGCATCTGCAAGTACTGTTCGCTGCCGACGGCGGACGCGTTCGAGGAGGAGCCCATGTCGAGGGCGAGAAAGTCAGACTCTCCAGCTTTCGTCTTACCCTTGGCGTCGTAGCCGTCGGACGACGCGGAATGCTGCAATCCATCGTTGAGCGCTGAAGGCGCTGTACGATGCGCCATGGCTGATCCGGTTCGTGTTGGGTTGTAAAGCGGTGAATCTGTTCCGGCGGTGGCGGTGGGTTTGCCACGCGAACGAAGGACTGCCATCGGCCTCAGGTCAGTTACATGCTCGCACTCTGCACGTCTCTGTTTCGAGATCTAAACACCTACCTGAGTTCTCTCCTGGAACAGCACCTGTTGCCGAGTTGGAAAACATGAACTGTTCACTCCGATCTTTCGACGCCTTCATGTTCTGTGTCCTCACCTCCAAGATGTCCTGGAACGACGTTGTGGCACCTGCCAATTTCGACTGCAACAGCGTGACGACGTTGCCGCGATGCTCTTCAGCACGGTCAGCTGTCCTTCCTGACTTGTTGGCCTTATTGAACGCCTGCAGATCGGCGAGCTGTTTGTTGATGGCAGCAATGTCGTGCTTGATAATGTAGGTCAGCTCAGAGATCTCGACTGGTCGATCGTCAAACAGCGTCTTTCGTCGCGCCACTGTAGAGGCAGATGCATCATGAAGCAGAAAGTCAGATAACCAAACCAGCCAGCTTGGCGCACTATGCGTGTACGCAGCAGATAGACCTACATTGTGCAAGACGCTGCAGCTTGGTAGTGGTCGAAGCGATGTCTTTGCCGATGGCCTGTGCTCGACGAGCGAACTCTCCCTTGCGTGGTGATGCGCCCGGCGCATTCTGGTTCAACAGCTTTTGCTTTGCTGGCTGTGCGGATCTCGATGCGATGGATTCGACAAGCCCTTGAAATTCCGAGGTCCGGTCTTTGACCGAATGGCCATAGTAAGATGTTGGTGTATATGACATTCTGTTGCAGGGAACGCTCCAAGGTCAGAGAGCCGACCGGGTGTTTGGATGCGATCGAATGTTGTCCTAAGATCGAAACGGGTGGTAGTTGATGCGATATCAAGGTCAGCGCAGGATCGAGTGACGACCTGATCACGATGCTCTTGATGATGAATGACAGTCGTGGCGGTAGAGGCGAGAGCACCAACAATTGGCTGCCCCGCGTCATCGCCCACGTCGACGTTACCACTCGACTTCCGATTTCCGCGTTGTGTCTTTTTTGGCTCTGAAACGTCACACAGCGGTACGAGGTGGAGGCATCCTTCCACTTGTCCTCTCCAGCTGATCGCTCTTGCAAATCACTCAGCATGCATCCAGCGCCTCCCACGGCATCTGGCTCGGACGACCCTCGAGTCTACCTTGATCGGCTCTCTGGCAATTGGAGGTACGAAGATGATCAAGGCGACGAATGGGAGTGGCAGCCGTTGGTGCAACATTCGCGACTGGCTGTCGATCTGGGCGAGACCGAAGAGGATGGACCTAGCGCATCCAGCTCGAGCTTGAAAGCTACGCAGACTGTGTCTCGGAGCGGACATTGGGTCAAAGCCCTGGACGATGATCTCATCCGTGCACAGCAAGCAGCCTACTCGGTTGAAGGCGTGGACGAATCACAACCGGCACAAGCGGTGCTTCGGCGTGGCAAGAAACGTGCCGCGTCGCCGCCTTGTTCGCACAACACAGCCTCCAAGCGCTCAGCTACAAACCACACCAGCGGCTCATCACCAACCAAGCTCCCGCCGTCCAGGAAGCCAAAACCAATCACATCGCTTTACGTCACAGGCCTACCACTCGACGCTACGTCGGACGAAATAGCACGTGTCTTTCAACGCTACGGTGTACTTTTGGAAGACGATCAAGGTCGACCTCGTGTCAAGATGTACTACGACGACAAGACGCGCATGTTCAAAGGTGAAGCATTGGTGGTGTACTTCAAGCCGGAGAGTGTGGATCTGGCGATCAGCATGTTGGACGAGACAAGCTTGAGAGGTGCTATTGGGTCGTCCAGTGGGGGACAGGTGATGAGGGTTCAGCGTGCGGAATTCCACAATGCTCAAGCTGGCGATGCCAAGGCGAGTGGAAAGCAACAAGCTGGTGCAGATGGAGTGAAACCAAACTCCACCGATGCATCTTGCAACAGCCATCGACGAAATTTGACGGAACAAGATCGCAAGAAGATCGCCAAGCGAGTTGCGAGATTGGAAACCAAGCTTTCGGATTGGCGAGATGACTCGTCCTCATCGAGCGTCTCGGATAGCGAGACGATGCATACTGGCAGCGCCACTGCCCGCACTGGTGGTGCTCGCACAGTGGTGCTCACCAAGATGTTTACCTTGTTCGAACTCGAGTCAGACCCAACGCTGCTGCTCGACCTGAAAGAGGACGTTCGTGAAGAATGCAATTCCAGCATCGGCGGTGTCACCAATGTCGTGCTCTGGGATGCCGAACCCGAGGGTATAATTACGGTCAAATTCTCTACGCCAGATCAAGCCAACGCTTGCGTACGCATGATGAATGGCCGATTCTTCGCTCAACGACGCATCGACGCCTATATCCTCCGCAGCAAACCCAGATTCCGCAAAACCACCACCGAACAAGACCCCGACACCGATCATGACACCATCCCCGCTACCGCTACAGCTGCAAACAGCAAGAGCGAAGCCATCAGAAAAGACGCTTTCGGCACTTGGTTACAAGACGCTTCTTAACCGTGTACACGCTTCAAGCCGAACGAATCTCGAATCTGCAAAAACCATGAATGCTTCCTTGAGATGACATCGTGAGTAGCGATCTGACAAGAGGCTTGCGCAATCGTGAATGAAACTTGTGTAACTGTGCGAAATGAGGTGCAAGAGAGATGTACTTCATGTATGGAATCTTGATGTATGACAAGGTCCGTGTCGAGAACAAGAAAAAGGTGTATGAAAAGAGCGATTGGCGAGAAAGAAACTCAGCGAGGGTGCATGACTTCGTCGGCGTCTAACGACTCCAAAGCGGCTACGTCGTCATCCATAGGAGCATCGTCGTTGACGCCCATCCGGCTCATGCCTAGACTGGCTCCAGCCAAGCCAAAGCCGCCGGATCCTCTCCGGCCACCAAAGCTGCCCGCTACACTGCCTTCGTACGTGCCGCTGTAGCTGAAGCCCCTGAACTTGTCCTGAATACTCCTGGTCAGCAAGTGATCATCGTCCACCTCGCCACCTCGGCTCTTGCTGATTGCGACCCCTTTGCCGTTGGCATCTTGCTCCGACAAGATGTCTCCATTCTGCAACGCTTTGGCCGCATCGGTCGACGAGCCTTCGAAACCAGGAATCACAGCAACATCCTTGAGGTCCGTCTCGGTGAATTCGGGATCAAAGTTGGCCACGCTTTCGTCGGATTCGACCAGCGGTTTGAACGGCGGAGTGAGCTGTTTCTTGGAAAGCGCGTCAAAATCGATATCTTTGAAGAAAGGGTGCTCTTTGAGATCTTGTGCATCGCGTTGGGCTCCCAAACGGTGACGTGGATTACGGTTGAGCAGACCCTTGACAAACTGCTTGCCGTCGTCACCGATGGCACCGCGAGGAAACTTGATTTTGCCAAAGCAGATGTTTCGATACATTTGCTGTGTATCCTCTGCGTAGAAGGGCGACCAGCCACAACACATTTCGAAAAGCAGAACTCCGAGGGACCAGAAGTCGACGAGCTTCGAGTAGCCCGATTCGTCGAGCAGCACTTCGGGAGCCAAGTATTCGGTGGTTCCGCAAAAGGTGTTGGTAAGTTGACCGGCGCCCAAGTCAGGTTTGCTGAGACCGAAATCACACAAGGCGACGTGGCCAGTGGCATCGAGCAAAATGTTTTCGGGCTTGAGATCGCGGTAGACGATATCGTACTTGTGCAGATGTTCGAGGGCGAGGACGAGTTCGGCAATGTAGAATCGAGCGCGTTCCTCGGTGAAGCGACCCTCGCGTTGCAAGTGCCAGAAGAGCTCGCCTCCGGACTTGTAGTCGGTGACAAAGTAGAGCTCGGTGGCGCTCTGGAAAGAGAATTTGAGACCGACGAGGAAGGGGCAGTCGAGGGATTTTTCGAGGATCTTTCGTTCGCCCATGGTGTGTGTGACCTCCTTCTTGAGCGCAATCTCGCGCTTGGAAAGCACCTTCATGGCGTAGATACGCTTGGTGTCCTTCTTGCGCACCTGAAAGACGCGACCAAAGGTGCCGCGTCCGATGAGCTTAAGATACTCAAAGTCGTGGGGAGTGAGCTTCTTCTGGGGCATGCGCTCGTAGGTGATCTGAACGCGAATTTCGCCGCGGTGATTCTCCATGTCTTCTTCGTCGTCTCGGGAGGAGAGCGGGTACCACTGGTCGCTCATCATCTTGTGCACCAGGCGAGGCTTGATTTCGCGCATACCGAGGAAGCCTTCATCCTCCGAGTGACGGTCGTAGACGCTGATGTAGATGGGCTGGGAATCCTGGGTGACATCAAAGGTAACCTCGTGCTTCCATACGGGGTTGTGGTTCTGGCCTGTCCGTGAGAGGGCGTCTGCGGGTGTGACGGTCCTTGCACGGCTTCGACCTGCTTCGCCAGCCTCGGAACGGGGCTGTGCGACACCTTTGGCCTCCTCGCCAAATTCATCGACAGGTTCGCGGCCGATGAATTCGTTCTTATCAAACTGAATCACGGCGTAGGGCCTGGCGGCGGGACTGCTGACGGCGAGATTGCGACCTGCGACGATTTTGACGGTGAGGTGACCTCGAGGCGCGTAGGTGTTGCGTGTTTTGCTCGAACCGGAACCGGAGCCGGAGCCGGAGCTCACAGAGGCTACGGAGTCAGTAGATGTGGAAGAAGAGGCGGTAGGCACGGCGTCGGATATGGGTGTGGCGGTGTGGTTGGAAGGCAGCGCCAGAGGCATGTTGGGCTCGTTCTTGTGCTTTGGTGGCGGTAACTTCATGGTAAAGTCTGGATCGCTGAGTGAGATCGAGGTTGTGGGAATGGCAGACTGGGATGTGATGCCACCAGGGGTGCGCATACCGGGAGTGACATCACCTGGAAGATGGTTGGTGATGATAGAGGTGTTGAGAGAGGAGCGAGAGGATTGCTTTGTCATTGCAGGAGGCAGCATGCTGTCGAAAGGGTTGCGTTCGGCACCGTTTGAGTGGGAGCTTGATGCTTTGGGCGTGGTCTGGTCGGCTGGACCCGACGGCCAGAGGCCTCGAAGCATGTTGGACGCCATGGCTGATGGTACTGCGCTGTTTCTATTCTGACAAGGCGAGGGGAACCAAGGTGAAATTTGAGCAACGAAATTTGGGCGTTGCAAGTTGGCAGGTTGTGCGTAGCCGTTTAGCGTGCCAAACGGATGGAGCACAGCAAGAGTCTATCGTGAATGAGATGATGGTGCAGCGTCGGATGTGTTCCGACGTTGGTATTTTTTTCCCTTGGACGTCACGGTTGCGCTGAACCAACCAAGCTCGAGAGCGAAGAGAGAAGAGCGAAGCGCGTGCTCGAGATGAGAGCAGCCAATTCTGCCTAGCGTGTCTATTACTCGTGCTCTCTCGCGAGGCGACGCGTATCAAAGTGTTGAGAACAGTTCGTCCGAAAGAGTGTCCACGCTCTTGCACGCTTGCTAAGCTGTTGTTTCTCGTGATCTGAATCGCTGCGCGTCTGGGCGGCTGTGAGGGTGAGTTGAGCGCGTGCGTGTATAAGCCTTCGTGGCTAATACCTATTTATGACGGGCGATGAAGCAATGCAGCGTGTGTCTCTGAACGCCAAGCACGGTCGTGATGATGATAGGGGACGGTGAGGGGGATAGTGATAGCATGTCTTTCTTAGTCCAGAGAGCACAGCCCTCAAGCAATCACAATCACGAATCACGGATTGCTCTGCGATGCAGCTTCGCCAAGGCAGGCACGAGTCGTGAGTAGCAAACATGAATGAAATTTTTAGACCGAAACAACTCAAGGCTCAGCCTGTAGCCGCAGCCGCACAGTCATACCAACACAGCTGGCTTTCGTGACTCGTGATTCGTGATTCTTTCGTTGCAGCTGGACAGCCCGTTGCCAGTCGAGCTCGGCAGTCTGAATTGACGCAATTACTCGTGACTGTTATTCACATTATAAATATTAACCAGGTAAAAAAGGTCGTGGTACACAGAGCCAGGCTTTACTTACTCTGACTGTAATCACCCTGTACTGCTGTACAGTATCACGTAAGTACAGTATGTGGCTCAGTCATCTCGCCGTTGGTTGCGCTGCAGCTACAGCCAAAACTCTGTGCGTCTTGACTCACTTGTGGCCGCGGCCCAACTTCGGCAGCGCGTTACCATGCGCGAATCGCTCGACAGCAGCCTTGGCTTCCTCCAAACGCCGACATTGCGACTGCATGCTGTACATCTCTTCGCATGGTGATTATCATATGTTGCCGCACTCCTCTGCGACGGATGCCTCGAGGCTAATTTACAGGAAACCAGTCGTGAGTCACAAGCCTTGCGAATTATTCATGATTGACGGCGGGTGCAATATGGTCCACAAGCGCCGCTTGCCAACATGGATCGTGAATGGCTGTCGAGAATCAACATGCCAGACGGTCAAACACGAAATCGTATCAACAGTGTCTCCTTTCGTCGTCGTGACTCACGCTCTACATTCAAGGCCCGTGCGAACAAGCTCGTCCCGGCAATTCGGTCGGTGATCTGCCCATCGAGAATCAAGACAGCTTAGCCTTCTTCTTCTCTTACTCTCCTGCTCAACTCCCTCCTCGGTATGTGCTGTCTTAAAGAGTAATGATATGAGCACGGACCCAAATGCAGTTTCACGGCATCCTAGCAGCTTGTTACTGCAAACACCAAAACACGAAAGTCGCGAGTAAGATTCGTGAGTGATGTCCAAAAAAGAAAAAGAAAAATGGGGAAGGAATATCCAGGCACAAACCATTCGTGATTCATTATCCAAAGAAATCACACAATCATGACTAAGTTGTTCGCATAATACGTGGGTCGTCGGGGGCCTCGCAAACCCAAGCATGAAACGATTGTGCCACAAATCCGATCAGTAACGGCAAACCGCTCACACGTTGCGACTGACAGACCCGGCCGGATTTTCCAAGGTGAATCAATCACGAAATCACAATTCGTGAGTCGTCGAATTCACGATTGATTGTTGTATCGTTGTGAATCGTTGTGGAGCAAAGCAAAGACTGGCGTGGCTGGTGCGTTGCGCGCTTGGGTACCGCATCGACTCCTCCTTCTCAATACCAATCTCAACCGCCTCACATCTTCTGTCACCTCGACTTGCCTCGCTTCATATCGGCAATCATATGTACAAGGAATCACACATTTTTTCAACGCTTTGATTCGATTTCTACCAAGGCTCGACGCTCCTACGCTGACACACTCGTTGCCATACCTACACAACACACGCATCGGACAAGTACCACATCGCAACCTAGCCTGTCGCTCGTCACTCGCCACTCGTTACGGACCACAGTTCAGCTCTGTTATTTACATCGGAACTTTGCCTCTCCCCGTACGGATCCCCACTTTCATTCGTACTGCGTCAGTCCAGCGCGTTTGAGCAGCATCCTGTTCAATTGCTCGGCTTCACCGATTCTTCCATCATGGCCGCTCGTACCGTTCCAGGCGCTGCTGAAAAGCCCGCCCGTCGCGCAGTGCCTGGTGCTCCTCCACTGCCACCAGCAAAGCCTGGTAAGAAATCAAAAGGCGGCGCAGCCAAAAATGGAGATGCTGTCAAAGTACCCAATCCCACCGCGGCTGCTTTTTTGGAAAAAGCACCGGAAACCCCAAACCAAGTTGCCAACGCACTCAAAGTCACCGCCCAAGACCTTGCAGAGCAGGCTGAGGCGCAAGCTGCTGTGGCTGCGGTTCAAACCATCGAGGCATCCACCCAATCCATCTCCGCACCTACACCTGCGCAGAAGGTCATCAGCAACCGTATCGCCGAGCTCTCATCTAAGAGCAAAAACGCAACAATCACTATCGCCATCGATGAGCTAAAGAGCCTGCTCAACAAAGTGCAGCAAGTCGAATCCGACTCCGAATCCATATCCGTATCCGTATCCGCACCTTCGGCATCAAGCACTTCGGCAGAGTCGGATAGCAAGGCTCACCTCGTTCTGCTCCTCCAGTTCCTTCACCTCTTCAACCTCTTCCATCCCAACCCCGCTGGTCCGTCCACCTTCGCACCTTCACGTACCATGCCTCGCGCACTCGAAATGTCAACAGGTCAACAAGTCGCAGCACTCGCAAAGGTGTACGATCAGCTTGCCAATGGACCCCTGGAAGGCGGAGGCGGAGATGCGTTCCAAATTCTGGACAACATCAAAAACGGTTCCGACGACCAAGTTTTTGCTGACGTCAGCTTTTCCACGATTCGTTCCATGATCCTCAACCTCACCGCTCCGCCCGCAGCAGCGTCGAGCGAATCTCAGCCCGAGCCTTCTGGGCTCGACAGTGCACCCAAGAACTTTGTGTTTCTCGACAAGCCATCACCGAGCGCAGCACCTGTTTCCTTTATCCAGGCCAGTGAGATCCTCGATCGTTCCGCCGCAGAGCCCAAAGGCGACCAGCCCTCAAATGTTTCTGCCACAGGCGCTACCGAGACGATCAATGGCAAGCAAGGTGGTGGCGGAACCGTTTCTAGCAAAAAGAACGTCACCTCGAGCAGAGCAGACGAAACCTCCGCCTCAGCCGTTCAACAGCCCATCCAAACGGCTGTCAAGAGCGTAGCAGAACCCAAGCTAAATTGGGCCACTCTGGCCGAGGAAGATGACGACGATCTCGGCGAAGCCCCCGTGTTCGAACCGCTTCCATCCAGCACCGCTTCGGCTCTTGTCACTCCTGCACCAGGCACGCCAACTACGCTCGGACGCCAATCGTTTGCTGCTAGCGCTGCTAGTGCTGCCGTCAAGCCGACTGTGCCAGCCTCTTCTGCCAATGCGGCCGAGGGCTCCCAGTCACCCAAGTCCAAGAAGGGCAAGCAGAACAGCGGATCCAAGGGTAACCCAGGTGCGCGCAACGGCAACGGCAACGGAAACGGCAACACCAGTGCCGCAAACGCGAAAATCGCAGCTGCGGCACCAAAGGCGCCCAAAGGACCCAAAGTCGATCAAGACGGCTTCATCCTGCAAGAGAGCAAAAAGACAAAGTACCTGCAGCAGAAGCAACAGCAACAGCAGCAACGAGCAAGCGGCGGTGGAAGAGGTAGCAAAGGTGGCGCAAATGCAGGGCGGGGTGCAAGATTCAATGCCGGAGGGGCAAACCGGGCAACAAAGAGCGCGGAAGCGACAACACCCATCGCTGAAGTTCAGTAGCATTCTCGATTCTCACAAAGTCGAAAATTCATCCGCATTTCAACAGTCGTTTCAACACACAAACATACTGATTTGCGATGTACGATGGATGATAAATTGTTTTGAGCAATCTTGGGACGCCTACCACTTTTTCGCCTCCATTCCATCGGGAGGCTGGGCAACGTATTTTGTCTTGCCTACTTTGCTCCAATCGGTCGAAAGGGTGGTGCCGCCACTTTCCTGGTAGCTCTTGAGCATGGCTCGTTTCGTGTCTTCGTCTGCGTCAGCGTAGAGCTTTTGAAAGAATGCATTGATATCGGCCTCTCCGTTTTCGGCTGATGCTGTCGATGCATCTGCCTCTGCGTCGGGGTCGAAACTGTCCCACTTGGATCTAGCTCTGGAAGCTGGAACGGCTGTTGTTGACTGAGCATACGTCGGTGTGGTAGCAGACACTACGGAGGCCTCAGACCTGGCTTGCAACGAAACCCATCGTACACCCGGCTGAGCTTTGTGCAAGATCACTTCGATTTTCGTTGAGAGCACTTTGTACGAAGAAGTAGACACGTCGACAATAGAGAAGAGCGGATCGATGCGCAAGACGTACTCTGAACCAGTGATTGAGGAAACAGCTTTCACGTGAAGCGACTGCGGAGCAATGTCAACCTGTAGCGAGTCGTGGGAGGCGGATTTGACAAAGATCGATATAGTTATCGCCGTATCGGTCTGGTAAAAGTCGACGCGTGGTGTCGCTGGTGCACTCGTCGCTGCGGAAGAGGAGCTTGCTTCAGCCATGTTGTATCAGGATGAGTAGGGAGTGAGCTGAGCTTGACAATGGTGTTGCGGAGCGAAGTTGCTAGAAGCGAATTATGAACAAGAAAAGTGGAGCTTGCAACGTGCTACGCAGCTGGCCAGCTTTTCTACAGTCACGAGTTTCCACTCAAGACTTTAAGAACGCGACTCCACAACTCACGACTGTGACTGTTACAGTCACGAGTGGTTCACGTCTGCGTCTTATTTATCTTTCACGGCTCCGCAATGCGTTTTGCGGAGACCAACACCTGATGCACAGACCCGCGCCAAAGTCACAACAAGGCGACAAAGCTTCTTGCTACCACAACGTCTGAAGCTTGCAACGCTTAACCTCTTCGAGGTGCCTTTTCGGTAACATGAGCATCGCGCCAGTACCTCGCTCTCCTAGCGTTGTAGCCCAGTCAACACATTCCACGCTAGACGCCAATACCGGGAAACGGCGCGCGCTCGACAGCCAGTGTACCACCAAGATCTCGTCGAAAGGCGAGTCAACCACGGCGTTGGGGCTATTGAGACTGGAATGGGAGATCTTGACTCTTAGCACCGCCGTCAAGCTACTCCTATTTCCGACCTACCACTCTACCGACTTTGAGGTGCACCGCAATTGGCTGGCCATCACCCGCACTCTCCCCATCCGCGATTGGTACTTTGAAGCAACTTCACAATGGACGCTCGACTATCCGCCCTTCTTTGCCTACTTTTCCTGGCTTCTTGCTCAACCGGCGCCATTGGTCGATCCGCTGATAGTGAGCTTGCACGAGGGGCTTGAATATGCAGCGTGGTCATGCAAGGCCTACATGCGTACCACGGTCGTGGTCACTGAGCTCGTTCTCGCAGCAGCCTTGCTGGCTCACGCGAGGTTAGGTGCACAGAGGACGGTCAAGATCGGATACTCGGATCAAGTGTCGGCAACGGGCGTGTCGACCTCGTATCTGCTCGCAGCAAGCCTGCTGATGCACCCAGGGCTGATCATCATTGATCACATACATTTCCAGTACAATGGCTTCCTGTTCGGTATCCTGGCATGGTCGCTCTGGGCTGCTCGGGAGGACAAGCCGCTGTGGTGCGCTTTCCTGTTCAGCTCTCTTCTTAATCTCAAGCACATCTACGTCTACGTTGCGCCGCCATTTCTGATCTTCCTTCTGCGGTCCTATGTCTTTCCCATCGGCAGTCGAGCAAGCGATCTTGGACGCAGCTTTGAACGTCTGCTCACGGTGGGCGTGGTCACTTTGATCCCCTTCTTGCTCAGTCTGGCACCCGTTGCAATTGATGGATTGCGACACGAGAAGGGCTCCTTCGGCGTTCTCACACAAATGGTGCAGAGGCTGTTCCCGTTCAGTCGCGGTCTGATCCATGCTTATTGGGCTCCTAATGTCTGGGCGCTGTGGACGTTTGCCGATCGTGTACTGGTCAAGCTGCTACCGAGAATACCTGCTCTGCGAACTTTGCTACCAGCTAGCTTTTCAGCACGATTCGATGGTGCAGCTGGCTCCGGCTTTGCATCAGCTTCGCGTGGACTGGTGGAAAAGATTTCGTTTGGTGTGCTTCCCGAGATCCGCGCCTCGACGTGCTTCGTTCTCACACTGACGTTGACGTCGGTGTACATGCTCAAGCTATGGCAGACGCCCACCTATCGATCCTTCTTGGCTTCGGTAAGCCTGTGCGGATTTGCCTCCTTCCTGTTCGGCTGGCACGTGCACGAAAAAGCCATCATGCTGCCACTCATCCCCTACACGTTTCTCGCCGCTGTCGACTATGCCCACTTTCGGACGTTTGTGCTGCTCAGCGTGTCAGGGATTGTCTCGCTGTTTCCGCTGCTCTTCACGCCGCAAGAGGAACCGATCAAGATTGGCTACTCAGTTTTGTGGGGATTGCTGGCACTGAGCATGCTGCAAAGACGCGTGTTGAGACCGGTGCAGTCGAATCTGGGCATTTTGGTGCATCAGCTTGAGACGCTGTATATGTGGGGATTTGTGGCATTGCAGGTATATGTGTCGCTCATGCACCCCTTGGTGTTTGCAACAGCGGGAGGACAGGAAGCTGTTGTTCCTACAGTCAGCCCGGCCGTTGCGCTATCCAACCTGACCACGGCCGACATTGCTGCCTCTGCATTAGATGCTGCTGCTGCTGCTCGGTCGTATGCAGCCACAGTTGCAGCGAACATGGAAGATGGCATTGTGAACGGCTCTGTCCTTTCCACAGCGATATCTGACAGCGCAAAATCGTCAGACTCGCATGCAAGCAACACAATGCCGGCAGAGGTCACACTCGTTGATCCTATCGATGCTATGCCGGTAGCTGCGACGCTGGCCGTCAACACCGCCGACTTTGACGCTCCACAGCCAGCAGCAACACATTCCGCCGACGTCTTGTCCGTTGCAGCCGCCTCTCAACGCGCTCAAGCGACTGCTCTGACTCCAGAGACAGCGAGACCACACTTGCAGCAAGACGAGAAGCCCAAAATTGCATGGTCGTCGTCGTCGTCATCAATGGAGTTCCTACCGCTGATGATGGTGAGCGTGTACTGCAGCATCGGCGTTATCTGGGCATGGATCCGAGCTTCCGCGCTGTACCTCTCGAGCGAATCGTAACGAGCCTGTCCTGTATGACATGTACTGTGGTAGAACCACACGTACTGTAGAACTTGAAGCAAGCTTTTTGCTGACGATCTATGACGATGCAAAGCAGCACCCAAACATGAAAGTCCACGGACATTCGTGGGTTGATTGTGATCAACAAGCACATTCAGTGATTTGGGCCCACCTCGGCTCATCACACGTTCCTTCATTTGTGATTACGGCTAAGCATAGCGTTGCGCCCGGACCAACTCGTGACTCGAGATTTTGTTTTTGAGAAATTGCCCAAAACTAAGTTAGGGGAAAAAAACACCTGTTCGAGGATGTTCGGCAGTCATGAGTTCCGGTTGCAAGCGAAGAGAGAGTTGTGCAGCGTGGAAAGGAAATCACGAATCACGAATGATGTGATTCGGTAATTCCAAAGAGAAACGTAGTCACGAGTGAGTGACGAGTGTGAAACGAGAAGCGATCCTGGGAAGAAAGTAAGTTAAGTTACGCTCGAATCAATCACAAATCCAAAACTCCGCACAATCTCAGAATCACGAATCATAAAGCAGTATTCGCGATTAACGAGTTATTCCACGATTGCAACCACTAATCGCAAATCAGCGCCGCCATCGTCGTTTCACAGCCTAGAGAGAAGCTGAGTTGGGATTCTCGATTCACGATTCACGATTCACGATTCTGTTGAGAAGCGTTGCGGTGGGTCGGTGAATCATTCACGATTCACATTCGTGATTGTGAACCCACTCAAAGACGGTGGGTCCATTGCTGGCTTTCCTGTTGGATGTTTGCTGCCGCGTATTCGGTAATCGTGGATCGTTACTTGTGACTGTGACTTGGTGCTTGTGGCTCCGCGCTCCGCGCTCCGTGCTTCGTGCTTTGTTGCTGTTGCTGGCTCTGTTTGATCGCATGGCTGACATCTTGTACGCTCAAGCGGCAAGAAACAAGTCCGTGCTCCGATATCGTGGTTCACTGTTTCAGAGGCAAAAAAACAGCTTTGCCGATCTAGATGTGAACCCTTCCTTGGCTTCGTGGTTGCGTCGACTTGGCGCGCGATGGTATCACATCTTTCACCACTGTGCTCCTCCCGCTCAGGCTTCCGACTCGTAAAGAGAATAATCGTGAATCGTGAAGCGTGAATCGCGAGCTCCACTGCTTGCTATCGTGCTTCCTCTCTTCCTTCCTGCTCCCACCTACTTCATATTCATTCCCTCTCTTCCCTCCTCGATTCTTCCGCTCACTTCTCCGAGTCGCCGACGAAAGATCGCATCGCTCTGTGCGCAAGCTCACTATCTCGGTGCCTCTTTCGTCTACCCCGCCATCGTTCGATTGTCGCTTCACAGCGTTTCGACCTTGCTGCAGCACTGTCCATCCCTTCGTCTCGACCTGGACTCGACCAATTACTTGCCCAATCCTAGCATCAATTTGAACTTCAGCACTCACATTACGTCCCGTATCTTGAACACTATCGGCAGTCTCTGTGCGACTTTGCCTTCGACAGCTTGATCACCGCCGGCAGCCTCCACTTTGGCCACGCAGCAGCAGACAAGGATTTCTCATTAGCCAATCGAGCCAGGGCTGCAACTGCTTTCCTAGATGACCGCGCTTCGTTCGTGATAAGCTAAATTCTCTGCCCTTCTGTTGCTTCAGGTGCCTGGCATGGTAGATCGCAGAGCGTCCTCCTTCGTCCAACATCGCTCTCCGTCCTTATCGCACTCGACAACCTTGCCTCCTCCGGGGAAACGCAGCGTCAGTGGCAGCGCCAACTCTGGCGCACTCGCTTCCTTCACTCCGAACGACGACTTAGTTCGTGAACCTTCAGATTCGTCCCTGTCGTTGGCGCATGCGCTGTCCGGTCCCTCTCCCGCTGTCCAGGACCAAAATCTCCCCGTGCATTCCAAACCGAGTCCGCCGGCGCCACATTGCTACGCTACCGCCATGTCCAAATTAGATCAGAACGCCTGTCAGAATC